>NC_137008.1:58759674-58769674 GCF_032717465.1 Coenobita brevimanus
TTCATGTAATAAAGCAGAGAAGAGGAAGGGGAAATAAGAGAACTAGAGAAAGGATATAAACTGGGAGGATATGAAAGAACAAGGCAGAGATGACGAAGAGGGAGTAAAGGAAAGAGAAAGAAAACTGGGGGAAGGGGAACATGAGAGAATTGAAAGGAGGAAGAGAGTGGAGAGGAGAGGAGAGGAGAAGCGAGGGGAGGAGAGAACAAGGGAGAAAAGATACTGAAGGAGAAGAGAGTAGATGAAGATGGAAGAGAGGAAAGAAGATGAGGGCCATGGAAGAGGGAAAGAGATACAGAGAGAGCAAAAGGAGATGGAGAGGAGATGATATGGAAAGAGAGAGAGAGAGAGAGAGAGAGAGAGAGAGAGAGAGAGAGAGAGAGAGAGAGAGATAACATGGCTCTGTAAAATATCAAAAATTTTGTATGAAACAAAAGTAAAACATATAGCAATTACACTCATGCAAAGACAAACTATGATTCAGAGAGAGTTTGGTAAATTGTATCAGGGCAAATGGATATTAAAACTGGAAAATGCAATGCCCTAGATATTGGTAGAAACGATGAAAAGGTTGGCTACACTATGAATTATATTAAACCTGAGAGGGTGAACCAGGAAAAGTTAGGAATAATACAGCAAATATGTTAAACCAAGCAATGCCCTCCAGCCCGAATCCGTTTTATTCTATTCTGGGTAACGCTACTCTCTCTCTCTCTCTCTCTCTCTCTCTCTCTCTCTCTCTCTCTCTCAGTTCAAAACATCCATTAACCAGGAACCACTTCAGCACGTGGACATTTTAATTTTTTTTTCTGACAAACGATTTAATTGAACTATGGCGAAATCCTTGAATCCGGTGACGTATTTCTTCCATTTTATTTTTGCTTCTTTCAAACAATGTAATTCAACTTTGGACATGCCTCTCATACTGAAAGGGTTAATGAAGGCTATATTTACCGCCCTCAGTAAGAAAAAAAAATCCCTTCAGCTGAATAAAAACCTCTGAAGATAACATGAATATAAAAAAAGTCAGTGGAGTGAAGGGATTAATAGCAGTAAAAAGTTAAAAAAAGAAAAAAAACTACCGGATTCACAGGCAAAGTATTCGAATTCATAATGAGAAAGTGTCATCCTCACCTTATGTATAGTAATTCTCTCTTACGCCCACACTCCGAGTATTATGTTCATTTCTGGTCACCATTTTACAAGAAAGACATGGAGACTAAAAACTGTAAAACTGAGAGTGACAAAAATGAAACCTAGACTGAAGAACAAACCGTGCGAGGAACGTATATGGGAAGCGCAGACTAGGAAGGCATCTAATCCTAGCAAAACAAATATTCAAAGATGATAATATGGCTGGCGATACATGCTACTCAAAAGACAGCTCCCATTACACTAGAGGTAGCAGCTATAAGTCATCTGCATCCATTACCAGTCAAATGTAGAGAAGCATAACATTTCCAGCAGAGTTATAGACACATGGAACAAACCACCTCGTAATTTGGTAGACTGTGATAAGAATATTAACCTGAAAAACTCACTTGGACACGTACGGTATTCAATAACCACCTCAGTTATAGATGTCCACTGCTGCACATTGACGTATCTGACATCATTATTAACCTCCTATTCAGATTACAGATGATACAGACACAGTGGAACATCCTTGTGCACTCAACTATCACCGTCCCCTTACACACTGATACAAAATGTTAGGATAAATTTTTCCATTCATCGTTTTTTCTTTTCTGTTCATGACGATAAAGAGAAGGGAGGGGAAAGGACAAATGGGGATGGGCTTTCCCTTGGATGAACAAAATCACCTGGCTCTACCTTAATTAATGTAAGGAAGAGAGGCCAGGGGAACGAGAGGGTTGATCAGGATTCATTTAACCCACTGAGTACTAAGTCTTCCCTCAGATGAATAAAATAATAATAATAATAATAATAATAACCAGAGACAGATATAGAAATGGACAGACAGACGGACAGACTGACAGAGAAAAGACAAAGTGACAGACAGACTGACAGAAAGACAGACAGACAGAGTGACACACAAAGGTACATAAATAGCTAGGTTAGATGCAAGCACATACAGACATATAGAGAGAAGGATATATAAACGGAAAGGTTGACAAACTGACAGAAAGGTAGACAGAAAATCGACTGATAGACGGACAGACAGATACAATGATAGATAGATAGATATGACTTCGATAGATTCATTTAAACCTGAATATATTAGGCTGGGTGTTAGGCTAAAGTTTAATTACCTCGGTCAGAGAGAGAGAGAGAGAGAGAGAGAAAGAGAGAGAGAGAGAGAGAGGCATATAAGCACACTTAAAACTAGTCATCCGTTACTATTAAATAACGAACACACACACACACACACACACACACAGCAACACCAGCAAAAAGGCAAACACAGGTCAGCAAAAAAAAAAAAACACCGTGTGAAAGTAAAGCGTCTCAGGATCTTGTGTCCCCCACCCCCCACCCCCGCTACTACATCTCTCTCTCTCTCCCGCTTATCGTCGTCATTGTCATCGTCATTTTCCTCACTCGTCTGCAGTCAACATTCTCGCTTGTCATCTTCGTCATTTTCGTCATCGTCATTATTTTTCGTTAGTCACCTTCTTTTTTTTTTTGTCAGCATTTTTACTCAGTGTTATTATTATCATTTTTGTTACTCGTCGTCATTCTTTATAATTTTAGTCGCTGCTGTCATCATTACTTTCATCATCGTCATGAATATCGCTTTCGTCATCGCATTTGCCAAGACCATCATCATCATCATCAATATCATCATCATCATCATCACCGTCTTCATGAACATCTCCTCCTCTTGTCTGTTTATTTGGCTTGTGTGCAGTCCTTGAGAGAGAGAGAGAGAGAGAGAGAGAGAGAGAGAGAGAGAGATTGGAGTGTGATTGAAAGTTACTGCAATGGGAGTGAGAGTGGTTGCTGGTGCTAACGCCTGTGAGAGAGACGATTTAGTGAAAGTGAGAGAATGTGAGAGAGAATTATGGAATGAGAGAGGGCCGGTGAGTAAGTGAGTGAACGCAAATTGAATGGTGGAGAGTAGTAAGTGACGGGAAATGAGAATGCGTTGATAGTAAATGGAACGGTGAGAATGTACGAGTTTCCCCTTTCTGAATTTTCTCCATTTTCTGTTCCACTTGCACCACTCACTATCCAATTTCTTTTTTGCACTCCCTCTTTGTTCTACTTTTACCTGCGGCGATGGGCAGCAGGTTAGTAAGTGGCCAGCGTTCTTCTTCTTCTGGCGGATTTCTTAAAAGGAGGCCTCTGGAGACATAAACGTGGTGCCGTACGTGGTAATTTGACATGGAGAATCTAGGGACAACTTTACCGTACTCACATCACCCATTCTAGTCTCACTCCTCATTTCCTCATTAACAGGACTCTCACAACCTCATCCCCGCCAACCCACACTCTCGCTTCAACCTCCTCCCCCACCAAAACTCCACTTCTCCATCAGAGCTCCACGTCCCTCTTGAAAAAACACTATCATCTCCACCTTCTTCATCATTGTTCCTGTTTCATCTCCACTCTCTTACCCACCAAAATTCCACTTTCATCTCCACCTTCTTCTCTACCATATCTCCACTTTTATTTCCACCTTTTCCACGAGTATTCCACTTTCCTCTCCATATTCTTTCCAACCAAAATTCCTCTTCCATATCCACCTTCCCCACTAAAACTCCACTTAAACTTCCCCACCAAAACTGCACTTCTTTCTCATCAAATTTCCACTTTCATCTTCATCTTTTTCTCCACATCAAATCCCCATTCTCTTTTCCGCCACCTTTCTTCTTGTCTGTATTTCCCCTCGCCGGCCCACCACCTTCTCTCCCCCATTCTAAACCTCACCCTCTCCCACTCCCATTTCCATCCCTATTTCCAGCTTATCCGTAGTCACTTCCTTCTCGAGTTTCACTTCTCATTCTTTATTTTTAACATATCCATTCCCTCTCACTCTTCCATCCCAAATAAATCTTCAGCATGCATACATATATCCATTTCTCACCCTGACTTCTCTCCTTCACTTGTATACCTTCTATATATCGATACTCGCCCCCTAGTTTTATTCTTAATATCTCTGTCCTTTGTTTATTCTTTTCCCTCTGACATCTTCATCCCTAGTGCTTCATTTTAATATATCCATTCCATCTCTTACTTTCATTTTCTGTCTTGAAAATATCCACTTCCCTCCCTCATTTTTTTTTTTTTTCATTTTCAGCTCAATACTCTCTCTCTCTCTCTCTTTATACGTCCGACTCTGGATATGGGCTTAATAATCAGTGCCTACGTATCACAAAACCTATGTCACCACTTTGGCGCTAACACTCATCGTCCCTACCGGAAACATGCAAGGGCTATCTCTTACAGCACTCGTGTATTGATATTAGCGAGGGTGTTTTTACAACACGTAGTACAGTAAAGCCTGTTTTAACGTAATTCAAATCCCTACCCCAACTGGGAATCGAACTCGCGCCCATTAAGACAGCAGACCACCTCTCTAATGACTCGTCCACCGGCTCCCTCATTTATTTTTGTTCTCTGTTTTCAATATATTCTTTCCCCTCCCCTCTCTCACACACTTTTCTAGACTCGCAATTTATCTGTTCTCGCCTCATGTCTTCTGTATATCGTATCTATTTCTGTGTCTCCCTTTTATTCCTTAATTTTGTGCCTTAAATACAATAAATCTCTCTTTCACTTCCCTTTCTTAATGCTCAGTCAAAAACAAGTTCTATTCATAGCCTTTCCTCATTTTCATTTCCAGTTCTCCATCTTCTGTATATTCATTTCCATCCACTATATTCATATTCGTTTCCTCCATCACTATCATCCCTAGTTCCCATCTCAACCCCCCCAATCTAATTCTTGGTTCTCTAACTCAGACATATTCCTTTCCCTAACCCATTCTCATTTCCACAGCTGATTCCTGTCTCTTATCACTCTAATTTCTATGTTCTCCAACCACTCCCAACTCCCTCTTGCTATCCCCACCTCATCTGCACCTTCCTCCTCATCCACTCCAGTCCCCCCTCCTTCATTATTATCCTATCTCTCATCCTGTCTCCACCTTCCCCACCCCTATCTCCACTTCTTCCCTATCCACTCCTATCCCTCCACACGCTATCCCAACCCCATCGCCACTCTCGCGTTTCCTCACACCCATTCCCCTCCTGTCCCCTCATCTTCACTCCTTTGTCCACTCTCTCCACCTCCACTTTCCCCATCTCCACTCCATTCTCCACTTTCCCCATCTCCACTCCCTTCTCCACTTTCTCCACCTCCAATCCATTCTCTACTTTCATCACTTCCACTCCATTCTCTTCTTTCTCCATTCCACTCCATTCTCCACTTTCCCCATTCCATTTCATTCTCCACTTTCCCCATCTCCACTCCATTCTCCACTTTCTTCACCTCCACTCCATTCTCTACTTTCTCCACTTCCACTCCATTCTCCACTTTCTCCATTCCACTCCATTCTACACTTTCCGTATCCCCTCCCATCCCCTCCTCCTATCCCCCTCCCCCCCTCTCCCCCAGTTATCAGGGTCATCCCACACAGCAGAGAGTTTTTATGTCGTCCTGGGTTCTCTGACCAGGAAATTAAGCCCGTTTCCGAGCGCAACCTTAACGCCAGTGAGAGAGATAGGTCAGGGAGGGAGTGAGGGAGAAAGGGAGGGGAGGAGAGGGGAGAGGAGAGGGAGAACAGGCGAGGGGTGAAAGGAGGGAGGGTAGAAGGATAAGAGAGCATTGAAGAGGTAAGAAGAGAGCACTAGGGGAGGGAGGGGAATAGGGTGGGGGAAGAGAAGGGGAAGGGAGGAGTTCGGGGGTGAGATATTGGGAAAGGACGATTAAGGACGAATAGAGGGGTGTAGGAGAGGGAACTGAAGGCGGGAGGGGTGGGGAAGGGACGAGAGGGGGACTATGAGAAGGGAGGAGAGGGAGTTTTGAAGAGGAGAGGGATTGGGGGGAAAAGAAAAAGGAGAAGTGGGGACGATGGAAGGGAACGGAGGGAAAGGAAGCGGGAAAGGGAGACGAAGGAGTATAGTGGAGGGAAGAAGGGGGGCGTTAGGGGAGCGGATGGGGAAGAGAGAAGAGGAAGAAAGCGAAATGGAGTTTGGCGAGAACAGAGAGGAGAGGAAAGGATAGGAGAGGACAGGAGAGGACCTTATGCAATGAAACGACACTCTGAACACCCAGACAAAAAAATAAATAAAAACCTCTATCCGCACATTCGGAGCGTTAAACAGAAAGAGACGACGAATGAAGACTCTGAAAGTTACCCGATGCCATTAAAGAAAAAAATCAGGGGTAAATCATTAATAAATCCCATTAGGGCGAATACCATACATTTTAAGGAAATTGCTTAGAGATGCGGCCAGACATTCCAACCAAGCCGAGAGTGGTGGCTGTAGTAGAGGTAGTCGTAGAAGCAGTAGTAGTAGTAGTAGTAGTAGTAGTTGTAGTAGTAGTAGTGGTGGTAGTATTAATATTGGTGGGGTATCAATATAAGTATTAGTGTTAGTTTTACTATTATTATTATTATTATTATTATTATTATTATTATTATTATTATCATTAGTAGTAGTAGTAATACTAGTAGCTACAGGTTCATTTGAAACGTGAACCCGGTGGACTGCAGGCTTAAGTTGATATTTTTCTGCAGTTCACCACCGTCTTTTGAGGGGATATGGAAGTAGCTGAGGGGCGTTTATAAAACCAGATATTTCAGTGGCCTCAAGAAAGATCGCTCGTGATGGAAGGGTTATAGGTCAGAGGTCAGAGGCAGAGGGATAACAACACACTTAGAGCACCGGAGAACTCAAGCATTAGGGAACTGCACAGAAACGAAGCAGTGGAACCTAAAGTCGTCACCACCACCACCACCACAGAAAACGAAGATGTGGAGCCTCAAGTCGTCAACACCACCACCACCACCACCACAACCACACCACATCCACCAACACCACAACAACAACAACATAAAACGGTTGAGTGTGTGGACAGACGGCTGTTTTGATTCCTGCATCCTTTACTTGCTTTTACCTACTTTCCATTTTATTTCGGTCTAGTCATATAAGTTTATTATGCTCAATGGCAACCTGTTGTTCATTCATTTTAACTAGCTGAGATTTTTCATCCTTTTCCAGAATATATTCCGTAGCTCTGTGGCAGAAAAACACAATACCACGGCTCCATCAATTCATGCATTCTTCGTGACTAGCACCACATTCTTGCGCTAATTTGTTGCTATAGCTCAGCACTCAAGATGAAGAGATGGCAATTTTTGGCCTAGTTAAAGTGAACAGGGTACAGGGGAGGAGAAATGTTAAAATGCATCACAACTACCCTCTATGACCCAGAATGTAACACTTAACACTATTTTATTTCAACTTATCATAGACACGTATTACGATTTACAGAAACTCAACGAAGCCAAAACACTGATGAACCTCAGATAATTTGGGGTGTCCTTAATTCAACTGATCACTGGGGAAAAAAAAAAATGCTGATGATTCCATGAATTTTGGGAAACTTTAATTTATGACAGTTTTGTGTGTATCTCTAGGCAATGGAACCCTTTGTCAAAATTACAGTATATATGCACCATAAGTACGGTGAGCTTATCTCCTTGAAGTAATAAAGGACTCGTTTATCATCATCATCATCATCATCATCATTAGCAGCAGCAGCAGCAGCCTTTCTTAATTATCCAAGGTCATACGGTCTGGGAGCACAATTCTGTGACTTCCCTGGGAAAATTAACATGAGAAATGAAGTTTCATGTATAGTTCACCCCTTGTGTTTTACAGGAGGTATGCGACTGCTGGCAATACAAATGGTGTGGCCGCATCCCTGTGTCAGCTGCCCCTCCCACCCCTGGCCCCACACGGTATCCAGGCTACCACGCTGTGTGCGCAGTATTCCCCCTTCTCTATCCTCGAGGATACGAGGGTAAAATCCTCTGGGATATCCGGGTTATCTCAGCTTATCCTTTAAGAAAAATCATCCCTATTTCTAAAGTCAGGCATCAGTATGGTATATACATACCGGTACATGTATGCATACACACATCTATGCATATATAAATACAGAACTATACTGTGTATATATATATATATATATATATATATATAGATAGATAGATAGATAGATAGATAGATAGATAGACAGATAGATATAGAGATATAGATAGACAGATATAGATATAGATATATAGGCAGACAGATAGATAGATAGGCAGGTGATCACCGGAACATAGAGAAAGACGGCTTGGAATGGAGAGAGGGAGGTGTGATGAGCTGAAAAGAATGGCGTGAAAGTATTTTTGCGGGGGCACCATGCATCACCTCAGGGATTGGTCGTTTTACAGTACACAGACAGGTAGACTTGATCCGGCCTCTGTTTATGCAGTTCAGACCATATGTGTACCATGATAAATGTTAAAACAGTTGAGAATATGAAGGAGGGCGGCTTGGATTGGCTGAGGCAAGCTGTGAGAGTGTGGGAATCACAGGCGTGTTCGTCCTTGCCACCCTGGACGAGCCCCGGAACTGCAGGTATGGAGGTAGGTGGATGCACAAACACACAAACTTGCCTTATGTTTATTTACGCTACCCACGCCATATATGTGACGTGATAAGGTAGAAGTGTGTTTATGGCCGCCATTTTACGGGTGCTAACACTTCCATAAGAGCTTAACTGGGGCCATAAACGGGATATTTGTCAGGTTATCTTTACGACGACTACCCCGCACCATTAACAGGTTCACCGCCTCTTCTTATCCACTGTTACCATGTTACCACTGCCACCCTTTCTTCACCGCCTCTTCTTCTTATCCAGCTTTTATCATCTCCGTTACCACTGCTATCCTTTTATCTGACTGCAGTAAATTCGTAGGGAAGTAATCAGAAAAAGATATGAAAGTAATCACAATAAATCGTATGGAAGTAGAATAAAATAATCTACAAGTAATTACCTAAGGAAATAATTACAATAAAATGATGTGCAATTACAATAAAATAATCTGGAAATAATCAGAATAATTTCATTAGGAAGTAATTACAACACAATCGCCCGCAAGAATAAAATCGAAAATAAAAAAGAGATCAGATTAAGAAAACGTTTAAATACCCTTTCAGTGGTAAAAACAGAAAAAAAAAAAAAAAACTTTCGGGCATTTGACGGTGACTATCTTCGAACAATTACCTTCAGCAGAGGGCAATTACCGGTAGCTAAAGGCTTAAGTGCAAGGATTATTACGGCCATGGTTTCAGTCGCTTCGGAGATTTCATTACGTCTTTTCCTCTGCGATTCATTTTGCCTATTAGGTCTTTTCATCCTCTTGTAGGTGAAGCAAACGATGTCTAAGGAAATATTAAAGCAGGAAGAGACATCAAGGTGTAATTCGCATGATAAGTCGCCAAAAAGAAAGTGTTACGGTGCCTCCTAGGTCAGCATAAATATAGTCCTTAATCACATCCAGTACTTAACATCACTGCAGTCATCCATATCCACCTGCCACCCTCCACCAGCCACCACAGTCCGGTATCACCACATTTATCACCACCACCATCACCACCATTTACTCCATCCCCACAACCACCATCACCTGCACCACAACCACTTCAGCTATCTTTATCGCCACGTTACCCCTACCACCACAACTGCCACCGCTGCCGTCACCTCATCCACACCGCCACACCACTTTAACCACACTTACACTGTACCTCTCTCCTCCACCTCACTCCACCCCCACCCTCCGCCCTTCCTTCCCCCGCCCTGCACCCGCCACCCCTCCTCTCCACCGTAATCTTCCCCCACCTCCTCCACCCCACTCCCTCGCCATCCCTCCACCCGCTCCACCCACTCCACTCAGGGCCGGCCAAGTCCACACCAGCTTTTCGGATATGCAAATTTACCCGGTATCTGAGTTCTGGCTAACCGCTGATGGAGG
>NC_137008.1:58774674-58802174 GCF_032717465.1 Coenobita brevimanus
TGTGTGTGTGTGTGTGTGTGTGTGTGTGTGTGTGTGTGTGTGTGTGTGTGTGTGTGTGTGTGTGTGTGTGTGTGTGTGTGTGTGTGTGTGTGTGTGTGTGTGTGTGTGTGTGTGTGTAAGAGCTCTCGATTATTAGCATCAAGAAAAGAAAAGAATAAATGGAAACTGATATAAAGAGGGATCCATCAAGAAGGAGGAGGAGGAGGAGGAGGAGGAGGAGGAGGAGGAGGAGCGGTAAAAGAGGAAAATAAAATTAAAATGAAGAAGCGAACCAGAAGAGAAATTAAAGAAGTTGGGAATTGGAGCGCGAAATGAAATTGGTGGTTAAGAGAAAAAATTAAAGGAAGGGAAATGGAGAATAATTATGTCTGGCCCAAAATAAAGGAAGGGGGTGGCCGAATGGATAGGGGGGGAGCTGCTGGTGGTGGTGGAAAGGTGAGGTCGTGGTGGTGGTTTGTTGTGGAGAAATGTAGGTGGTGGTCGAGGGGTAGAAGGGTGGGTCATTGTGGTGGTGGTGGTGGTGGTGGTGGAAGGGTTAGGTCGTTGTGGCGGTGATGGCGGAGGGGTAGAAAGGGGTAGGTCGTGGTTGGGGTGAAGAAAGGGTTTGGCCGTTGTGGTGGTGGTGGAGAAAGAGTTAGGTCGTTGTGGTGGTGGTGGTGGTGCTTGTGGTGGTAGTCTGTCACAATATTTGCCATCGGTATGGTTTGGTAAGGTGGGAACACAGACAAGCATATGAGCGTACATACCGTGCTATTATACTCGTTTTAGTCTAACTTGGCCTAAAACTGACATCTCTCCATATTGAGTACTGAGCTGTAACAATAACACTAAAATAAGATGCTAGTGCTATGTAAAAAATGTAGAGATACAGCATTGTCTCTTAGTTACTACGATACATGAAATAAGTTGCAAAAAGGCGAATATTTGGACCAGAGATAAAGAAAAAACAGTCTAGCTCCCCTTTTAATAGATGCCATCTCGAGACCAACACACTACCGAAGCTTAAAAAGAAAGATGAAAAAGGTAAAACAGGAAGCACATTCATTTACATCTCATTTACACCTCCCAATTCTCTGCTACACCCCACAGGCTATCCCGTCCTCACGAAAACTTTTTTATTTGTATTTTATTTATTTATTTATTTATTTTTGCTGAACTTGTGAGGTAAAAATTAACTCCTTCAGAAAGATGACGTGTCCGGATTTATTCCTACTGCCACCAGACCATATTATTCATTTTAGGAGAGTGACAGAACTGGAGGAATTACATTTAGCTTTCACTCATTCTTTCCGTACCTCAGGCCTTTCGTAAATTAACATCGTCCAATAGTAGCAAAAAACGCAAAACAAAGACGTCCTCGGGCTGAAAGGACTAAAACTGGTGTCACTGTTCCTTCATACGGCCATATCGACACATTAAAATCATCATCATCACACCCAGCATCATGACCATCACCATCATCATCATCATTACAATCATCGACAACTTTTTTTCCCATTCGCACTAATACCATCACGCCACTCCTGAATGAGACACAACATACGACAACACTGACGGTGGGTACTAGCGCAAAAGTGGTGACATGAGAGGGCTGTGGAATTAACAGGTTCGTGGGACTGATAACGCTTCTTAATCCATTCACTACGATGTCATCACTTGGTTATTTTTGTTCTTTCCACTCGACTTTATCTAATTAGGAGAGGCCTCTTGTGGTAAAGGAATTAACGAAGGCTTTATCGAACCCCTTCAGTTTAAAAAGTCTCTCCTAATATGAAATAAATCGCCTAGTGGAAGAAAGAAGGAAACAGGAAAGCCATACTCGGGTTCAAAGGGTTAACTCGTGTCCAGAGACGGATGCATAAAAGCTATAAGAGTTGGGAGTGGTTTTGAGAAAGAAAAGTACGGACGGTGCAAAAATGGTGAAAATAATTAACTACGCAAAATAAGAGTTAGAGGAAAGGTGAAAGTTGAGGGGAGAGTGACGTAAGAAGAGAAGGTGAAATGTACTAGCAAAATGAAGAAGAAGAAGAAGGAGAAGAGGAAGAAGAAGAGGAAGAAGATAAAGAAAAATGAAAACGACGAAGGCGGATTAGATTTTTGTGCAAGTGGGTCATTAAAACATGCATCATTTTTTTTTTTTTTTTTTGTGAGGAGTCGAGGTTTAAATCCATGTCCCTAATTATGCTTCCGTTTAAACACAGGGACACCAAGGGAAACATACTGAGTCCAACAGTCCGATCGGCACAAGAAGCTGACTTGGGTTCTTTCACGTGCGAGCTACATGTGCTAACCAATGCAATACTAACTCCCTCAATGTAAGAGTGACGAATAAGAGTGAGATAAATGGGGTGGTAGTGGAGTAAGGGTGAGGTAACTGAGGTGAGAGTGATATTACGAGAGAGGAATGAGGTGAGAGTGAATTAGAGTGAGATGACTGAGGTGTGAGTGAAATAAGAGTGAGATGAATGAGCTGAGGATGAAATAAGAGTGAGATATCTGAGGTGAGAGTGAAATAAGAGTGGAATAAGCGTGAGCCTTATCGGTAAAAGCTTCCCGACAAAATGGATTCCCGACAAGTTCTCTCACTGGTCCTATCTACTCACCCGACACCCGATCGACCGCTCACCCCGACTGATCTTAACTCACCGACCAACACCGACAACGCTCCCCTCCCCTCCCTCCGACTGGTCCTACTTACCTACCCGATATCCCGACAACCTTTGATCCCGACTGGAACAACCCCGACAACTTTACCAAATTACCCATCCGACCAACCCCGACGACCCCCACTAAATGACCTCCCGACCAAACCCTTCCCCCCGACTAATCCGCCTGCAGACCCGACCCAGCCCGACCCCCTCCACTTTTGCAGGTGAGGGAGAGAGATAATGAGACAGGGAGTGGACAGGTTAATGGACCCTCCCTCCACCTGTAGTTCACATCCACCTTCCTGTTCTACCTGTCGCTATTCTTCTCTCCCACTTCTCCACTTGTCTCATCCTCTTCCACTTCACCTGCCTAATTCTTTTCCACTCCTCCAACTGTCTTGTTCTTCTCTTCCACATCTCCGCCTCTGTCTATTCTTCTCTTCCACTTCTCTACCTCCATCTTCCACACAGCCTTACTTACATACCTATTCCACCTCTCTACCTACTGACTCTATTCTCTTCCACCTCTCTACCTACTGACTCTGGTCTCTTCCACCTCTCTTCCTACTGACTCTGTGCTGTTCCACCCTCCCCACACCTTCGCCTGCCTCATCCTACAACTCTCCACCCAGTGCCTCCGTACTCTTCCACCCTCGACCTGCCTCCATCTCTATCTCAATTTCCTTTCATATCTTTCCTTCCTCTCCTTCCTCCATACTTTTACCTACGTCCTTGCCAACACTGTGTCCAAACTTCCGTATTTCTCGTCCCTCTCAAACCTTCACAGAGTACCCATCCTTCCCATAATTTTTTGCTGTTTCGTATTGCTGTCACGTAACACGATGTCACGTAGCAGCTTCCATCGCCAAGGTTCTCCGGGAATTAGCGTTGGTGAATTTTTGACCGTGACAGAATCGGTTTGTTTTCACTTAATGGAACCGGACCACTCCCACAATCTGAAAATTTAGTCGTGGTTGCATGCAAATCGATAAACTTTGGTGCTTGGATAGGAGTTAGTCTCCTTGGTTACTAGTCAAATCAATCCTGAAATGTAACTACACTTGCCCAAAAACTGAGCTGAAAGGATAGGATCTTTCTCAGAGTGGAATAAGAAGCACTACATTACCTCTTCCACCTCTCCACCTGCTGTTTCCAGTCTCCTCCACCCTGTATCACACGTCCACCCACCAATTTCATCTTCCTCTTCATTTCTTTCTCCACCTAACCCCTCACAGACGCTTCAAAAACCGATAATAAAGTGGACGACACGCCCTTACAGTGACAGATGATGCGGTGTGACCTTGATATATTGAGTAAAAAAAAAAAAAGTGGATTTTAACCTCTTCTGCATGTTAGTTTTTTCTCATTATCTTCTTGTCACCGGTGAACGATCTATTCAGTTCTGGGGATATAACTAGCAGTAACAGCAGCTGCAGTAGTTGTAACGCTATGCTCGAGTGAACGTGAACCCGATGAACTGCTGGCCCAAGATTCCCTCCTCCTACAGTCCACCATCCTCCTTTAGGGGGATCGAGAAGGAGCTAAGGAACGTTTGTACAACTGGGCAATAGAACCGCCAGGTAATATCGGTGCCACCAGGTGAAGGCGTCCCTCTCCAGCATCTGACAGAAGTGTGCTGAAGTGAAATTTATGCCGTGAATGTCTATGAAGGTTTGATTTTTCCATCATGCACTCACCAAACCTTAGAAAAACTCTTGACTTCCTGACTCTACCATCATTTTTTTTTTTTCTTAGTTTACAAGAGGCCGATCAGAGACAGAGAGTTAATACTGAACACCGAAGTGGTTATTCAGTATAAATAAAACAGATGGCTTTAACACCAAAACCCAAGAGGCAGACTACCAAGATGCACGAGTGATAATGAAATGATCTTAACCCCATGAACCCGGGGACGTCCTTTGGGGGGGTTCTTGTTTATATGCAGTTTAGACAAGACTCTTCGATTTCTTTTCCCCTACTTCCCCACTCGCCTCCTCTTCTCCACCTGTCTGTATTCTTCTCTCATTCTTCGACCTATCATTAGCCTTCTCTATCTCTTCTCAACCTTCCTTTATTCTTCTCTTCCACTTCACCTGTCTCTATTCCTACCTTCCACTTCTCCACTATCTTCCACTTTTCCACCTTTATTTATTATTTTCTTTCACTTCGGCTATATGTATTTTCTTCCACTTCTTCACTTGTCACTAAGCTTATCTTCCACTCCCCTGCCTCCCCTGCTTCCTCACTCCTCTCTTTCCCTTCCTCATCTTTCAACGCATCGCCTTCACTCTCTTTCTTCTCTCTTCTTTCCCCATATTCCAACATCTCTCCCCGACTCCTCTCTTCCAATTCCCTCTGTTTTTCTCTACTCCTTGATTCAACTTTCACTTATTCTTCTTTACTCGTCCCCTTTCCCTCTCCTTCTCTCTCTCTCCCCTCTCTCTTTCACACTCTTCGCCCCTTTCTCTCTCCCACCTTTCGCCCCCTCATCATCCGTCTCCGTTCCCTTGTAATCTCCCCATCCTTTCACCCTCTCCTCTTCCCCCAACTTCCCCCACTTCTGTTTCTCCCCTACCTACCCCCACCGAGAGTCCCCTCCTGCTCCTCTCTCTCTCTCTCTCTAATATACCGGTGCGTCGCCACGGACTCCCGCTCTCTTTCGCCCAGGTTCGTATTTCTCGCTAACTGCCTTGTCTCTCACTCTCTCTCTCTCTCTCTCTCTTACATTCTTTTATCTGATTAGCTCCTCTTCCCTGTCTCTCTCCCACATTCTTTTATCTGATTAGCTCCTCTTTATTCTCAGGTCCTTCTCTCTATCTCCTCTTTTTATCGCATGTGTCCCTCGTTTCTCTCTCTCTCTCTCTCTCTCTCTCATTCGTCTTCTGTGCTACTCCATTACCACTAATTTCATCCTCCCTCATTCGTCTCCTCTCTTTTGTCACTGTCATCGCCTCCTTCCTCTTCTCTTCCCTCCTCCTCCCCCCCCCGTGTCTCTCTCTCTCTCTCTCTCTCTCTCTCTCTCATTCTGTAGGCTCTGTTCTCTTTAATATCTCTCATTCCCTTCCATTCACTCATCCATTCTTCACTTCTCTTAATATTTCTCTTACTCATTTCACTCATTGTCTTTCAACATTCTCTCTCTCTCCTCCTCTGCTTTCTCTTTCTCTCTTCCCTCACTTTCTCACCTGTGTTTCCTATCCCTTCCATTCTTTCTCTCCCTATCCCCCCCTCTTTTTTTTTAATTTCTTTCTCACCTTCTCTGTTTTGTCCTAATTTCAAGGCCTCATTTCTCCATTTCTTTCTGTCTGTCTTTTCTCAATTTCAAGAGTTCATTTTAACCTCTCTCTCTCTCCCTCTCTCTACCTACCTACCTACCTACTTATTCACCTATCTGTATCTGTCTATCTATTAATCTAATCGATCTATCTATTCAACTATCTATCTGTACTGTATTTATATCAGCATTTATCAATTCCACTGCAGTAAAGGGCCTTCTTCAGGGAGAGAGAATGATAGCACTTACTTTCTGTAATTAGTTCCTCTGTTTCCCTTGCTCCACTTTCTCTCTCCCTCTCTCTCTCTCTCTCTCTCTCTCTCCACACTTCTTCTATTTACTCCTCTTGTCTCCCCTCCTCCCCTTTTCTCTTTTTACTTTTTTCCACGCTATCCACCGCATCATTTGTCCTCTCTCTCTCCTATCCTTCCCCCCTCCTCTCTTTTTCTCTCTTCCTGGTTCTCTTTTCTCTGGTATACTCTAGTCTAACCATAACAAACTATCATCTTTTCTTTCACTTTTCTTCTTCCCTCGGTTATATTCCATCCATTTCTCCTCTCTCTCGCTCTCTCTTCGTCACCTCTTTCCCCTTCACTTCCGCCTCTACTAATGTCAGAGACGCTTGTCAGTAAATTACTTCGATTCCGGAAAAGCCTTGGACAATATTTTTTAAAAGATTATTTTTATTCTTAATGCGAATGGTTTCCCACTATATATGTATTGGGTTAGATTTTGGATTTTGTAATATACAGTTTATACACAAAAGATTCAGCAGATTTACAGTACAGTATTACATTTCATTTTCTTCCCTGTACAGAACTGTTTTGCATTCAGGAACTGCATTCATTTTAACACTACAAGTCTCTGTCTCTCTGTCTCTGTCTCTCTCTCTCTCTCTGTAGTCTTTGTTCTCTTTAATATCTTGCCTTCCCTTCCATTCACTCATCCATTCTTCACTTCTCTTTTTTTCTCATATTCATTTAACTCATTCTCTTTAGCCATCTCCATGTCCCCTCCCCTCTGTTATCATTCTTTCTCCTCCTCTTTTCACTCACACTGTCACCTCTATTTCCTATCCCTTCCATTTGTTCTCTCCCTCTCTCTCTTTTTTCTCTCTCTCTCTCACTTTCTTTCTCTGTTTTATCCCAAATCCATGGCCTCATTTCTCATTTTCTTTCTTTTTCCTTTTTTATCTTTACGTTCTAACTCTTTCTCTAAATTTCAGTAGTTTCTTTTATCCTATTCTCTTCCTCCCCCCCCCTTTCTGGCTGTCTCTCTTTATCTATCTATCTGTCTATCTATCAGCTCTATTTCTATCAGCAGAGGACCTTCTCGGACGGAGAGAGATACCACTTACTTTCTCTAATTGGTTCCGCTGTTTCTCTTCCTCCACTTTCTCTTCTTTCTTTCTCTCCTGCTTGTCATTTGTTGCCCCCCCCCCTCCTCTCTCTCTCTCTCTCTCTCTTTTTGTATTTATTCAGTGTTTCTCCTCCCCCTCTGTCTACCACTTCTCCTTTTCCTCCCAAACACAACTCCATCATTTATTGTCCTCTCTCTCTTCTTCTCCCCCTCCCTCTTTTTCTCTCTTTCTGTCACGCTTGTCTCTCTCTCTCTCACTCTCTTGTATTTGCTCCCCTTACCATAACCAAACGATCTTTCTCATTTTTTTTTCTTTCTTCCAGTCGCTTTCCCTCCATTTGTCTGGTGTTTGTCGTTCTCCTCTTCCGCCTCTCCCTCTCCCCCTCCCCTCCTCTCTCTCTCTCTCTCTCTCTCTCTTTGTTAACCCTATCTCCCCTCCTTCCCCTTCTCTTCTTTCCCCCCACACTATCCACCTCATCATTTGTCCTCTCGCTCCTCTCCTCCCCCTCTCTTTTTCTCTCTTTCTTGTACTCTTCTCTTTCTCGTATATTCTTGTCTAACCATAACAAACTATCATCCTTTATTTTCTTCTTCCCTCAGTTATATTCTCTCTCTCTCTCTCTCTCTCTCTCTCTCTCTCTCTGCTCGTATCCGTATTTACCAAGTGCACTAGACTGGGCTTTCTGCTCAAAGGACGAGTGATAACACATTTTCTAATTTGCCTCTTTGTTTCCTTTGCTCTTTATTTTTCTTTCTGTCCTTCCCACCCATCATTTGTCCTTCCTCTGTTATCCTTTCCTCTCTACTCCCACTCCCCCCCCCCTCTCTCTCTCTCCCCTCGACTGCTTTTTCTATTCGTCCCCCTGTCTCCCCTCACCCTCTTTCTCTCTCTTTTGCTTTCTTTCCACACTATCAGCCCCATCATTTGTTCTTTCTCTCCTCTCCTTCCCTCCCTCCCTCTCTCTCTCTCTCTCTCTCTCTCTCTCTCTCTCTCTCTCTCTCTCGCGCAACATTTCCACCCCTTCCAATGTGAATGACGATGCTCACGGAAGTACATCGATTCCAGAAAGATTTAGACAACTTTTTAAAAACATAACTTTGATCCTTAATGCGAACTGTTGCGATGTATTATTGTTGGGTTGATTCTTGACGAGTTCAGTGTCATCAGTATCATTTATATATTTTACATTCCTACCACACCCACACCGGCCGACTGAGCCATCCTCGTAATACGTATGATACTGCCACGTACCTTTCTAGTGCAGCGCTCTTTTCGTCCCATCCCGTATATTTAACATTCAATTCTTACGCAATTATTGTATTTTTTATTTTTCACGTTGGAGAATCTTTTTCTGACTTCCATGAACGTATATATTTTAACATTAACTCGTAATAAATAAGAATCTAATACCAACAGAAACATGAATTCTGATTTTGAGTTTCATTCCTCTCTCTCTCTTTCTCTCTCTCTCTCTCTCTCTCTAATATCTCCTGCTCCCTCCAATTCGTACATCCATTTTCTTCTTTTTTCCCCTGACTAATTTCATCTAGGCTCTTTCAACATTCCCTCTCCCCTTCTTCCATTTTCTCTCTCTTCCTTTCTCTCACCTCTCTTTTCTCTCCGATCCATTTGCTCTCTTTACATCCCGCTCTTTCTTTTTCTTTCTTTCTTAATCACTTCCTGTATTTTGCCACACTTCCATGGCCTCCTTTCCCTGATTCTTTTTTCTTTCTGTTTCCTTCCTTCTTTCTTTCTCTTTTTCCTGAATGTCAAACAGTTGTTACAATCCTTTCCTATTTCCCTCCCCCCTCCTCTCTCTCTATCTATCTGTCTAAGTACCTATCTATCTATCTTTCTATCTGTCTATCTGCACTGCACTTGTATCATTATCAATTAGTTCCACTGCAGGACCAAAGCTTCTTGAATGGAAAAAAGATAGCACTTACTCCCCCCCCCCTTTCTCTCTCTCTCTCTCTCTCTCTCTCTCTCTTCCCGCACTTAATGTCACCTCTTTCTTTCAGCCCTTCCGCCCTTTCTAATGTCAAAGACGCTGGTCACAGAATAATTCACACCGCAAAAAAGACTTGGACAACATTTGTTTCTCAAAGACAATTTTGATTTTTAATGTTAATGGCAGCACAGTGCATTTTTTGACCTGATTCTTTAGTGCATGTGCTATATAAATGTTACATACAATATATACAATAGATTTACAATATTTGGCACATTATCCTCACTTCTGGATATTGTTCTGACAGTAAGGAACAGAATATATTTTAACATTAATATCTGTAGGGAAGAACAGCGATTTTATTTTAACAGAAATGTCACTCCTGATCCTGATCCTATTCTCTCTCTCTCTCTCTCTCTCTCATCCCGTCCCCTTTCCCCTTCGCCTCCTTTTCCTTCCACTAAATTTGCCTCCTTTCTTCGTCGCCTTACATACGCTCCCTGCCTTCCCTCCTTCTCTCTCATTCCCTTTCTCTCCCTTTCTGTTTCTCTCCTTTTTCTTTCATTCCATTCCTTCTTCATTTTCATCACTCTTTACATATTCCCTCATTTTTTTCCATTTTCTCCCTTTTCATTAACTTATGTACTCTCTCTCTCTCTCTCTCTCTCTCTCTCTCTCTCTCTCTCTCTCTCTCACTGGACCCCTCACCAGTCTCTTAAAAATGTACGCGTGTCAATTTGCCTCCACTTCCCATCACGCCTCCTCCCTCTCTTTCCCTCTCTTCCTCTTCCTCTCTCCTCCCCTCTTCTCCTATTCCCCCCCCTCCTCTAGTCCCCTCTCACTCTCCTCTCTTCCCCTCCTCCCCGTCTTACGCTCCCATCCCTTTCCTCTCTTCTAGCCTCCCATCCGTTCCATCCCTACTCATCCCTGCTTTTCCCTCCACTCCCCTGGCCTCCCCTCTCCTCCCTACCGCATCTCCATTCCTTCTCTCCCCGTCTCTCTCCATCACGTTTCCTTCTTTCCTTCCTTCCCCTTCCCTTCCCTTCCCTCCCGTTCACTTCCCATTGAGATTCCATTCGTCCCCTCCCCTCCCCTCCCTTCTCTTCCTTTTTTCTTCTCGCTCCTTCCCTTCCGTCCACTCTCGCCCACTTCTCTTTTCTCCCCTCCCCTCCCCTCCCCTCCCCTCCCCTCCTCCTCTCTTCCTCCCCTCCCCTTTCCACGTCCACGCTGCCATGAACACGCACATACGAACACAGAGAACACGGATAGAACGAGGTGAAACATGGACAGCACCGGGGCAAAAAATAAATACGGAACATGGTCAGAATTTCAGGAGGGAAGGAAATGAACATGAATACGACAAAATGCAAAACACAGGCAGAGGGCAGGCAGAACACGGATATAATGAAAGACCTGAACACGGGCAGAACACCAACACACCTGCTCCTTAACTCCTACTGGGACGTGAGGACTCTGGATTTAAATGACGTGCTTATCAATTTTTTTCTTGCTGCCACCAGACGATTTTATTCAGTCCCAGGAAAGCCGTCTCGAAGTGAAAGGGTGTATTTCATCCGTACATCGAACCCTCCCACTACGAAAGGCCTGTCTTAAAGAACCAGGAGAGGTACCAAGACTTTTTTTGTCGATAATACTTCCTTCACAATTAATCTCCCCCCCCCAAAAAAAAAAAAAAAAAATTCACTATTTCACTACTTTCCTAACCACTTCTCCTAAATAGTTCCCAAATATTCTCCCAAACTTTCCTAGCCATTTCACCCCGATGACGTAATTTTTTCTTATTCTTGCTACCCTTAAACAGTTGTAATTAATTAAAGTGACTGCGAACGACGAGGTTAAATACAGTATAGCCTTCATTATCCCCTTGAGTACCCCTTAAACTGAATAAAATCGTCTGGAGATAGTAACCATAACAAATAACACGGTGTACTGGGATTGAGGGCATGACAAGTGCCATTAAGTAAGTGAGAGAGTGAGTGAGTAAGTAAGTAAACGCATAAATAATAAACATAAATTAACTGTTCAACAAAAATATACTGTAATAATTTAATCATTAGGTCAATAAAAACATTACCATAATTTTTAATCGTGATCCTCCCATTTGTTTTCCTCTAATCCGGCCACAGACAAACACCACCACAGACAAACACACGGACACGGAGGAGTTAAAATAAAGTAACACTGACAGAACGGATACATAACAAGGACGCACACGTACCAAACTCGAACTGAACACGGACAAAACACGTATTATCCCCTTCACTACGACGAGGTGTTCGTTGCTGCGTCCTTATTGTCCGCAAAGAATATTATTTTTCAATATTTTCAACTCAGGGGTGACTTCTCGAAATCTAAGGGTTAAATACTAACTTCATTCACCCTATTTATTTATTTATTTATTTTTTAAGCCTGTAAAATATTCTAACAAAAATAACTGCACAGTCGTCATGGTAGTGAAGGAGTTTAGACTATAATTCTCTATCTATCTACCCATTATTTATCTATCCATCTATCGATCTGTCTGTCTGTGTCATATATTTTTTATTGTATTCTGAGGGATGGCCCAGATAAAAAAAAAATCCTCAGGGCATTTCCGTCCCTACTCAGTAACGACATTTCTTCCCACGACACATCACCCTCTCTCCATACACTCACACCCCTCTAATAACGCCTCCTCCTCGGTCTCCCTCTCCTTGTCCCAGTTCCATACTCTCGTACATATTACCCGCCCATTTAATCAGGTAACTTTTTCATTTCCTTTTTTTCTTTTTTCTTCGCTCGTGGCTGATTGATTAACTTTCTAGGTCGCGGTTATCAGAGAACGTGATTATGTAGTTAATTTGTGTCACTGCTGATTGATTACTCTGGATTATCGTGGTCTGGGATTTTTTTCTTGATTCTTTGAGGGCTGTACCTGGTCTTACTTTCTGGTTTTCTTGTTGATTACCTGCTGTTACTGTTGATCCGGATCTTATACTGTCATTCTGTTGTACTTCATTTTCGTTACTGTGAATGTCCTTGTTAGTCTTTGCTGTTCTTGCTGTCGGCTTTGTTCTATCAACTATTATAATTCTTGACTTTGTTCTGATATCTATATTCTTTACTGACATATTTCTTGCTTTTGTTCCCGCTGCTATTCAATGCCATTACTGTTACTTCCACCAACGATACTTGGAGGAGGTTATTTACTAGTATTCACCCCCGTTTGTCTGTTTAATCACGAGATATCTGAAAAAGTTAGGGATGGATAATTTTCTGGATATGTGGGGCATAGACAAAGGAAGGGTTGATTTATTATGGTGGTGATCTGAGTTTGTTTGGTAAAGGCGTCGGCGGAGGTATGCGTTCTCTGAGTCCTGCCCTTCTTGTTACTACTCCAATGCTTATCATCATCATTGTTCCTATGCTACTTGTTACCGTCTTTTCTTTGTCGATGGGACGGTTACTTTTAATGACGAAGGTGTTACAGTTCCGTAGTTTAGGACGATGCCGAAAAAGTGACAACTGTGATGAAGCTCGTTTCAGTGTATGCATCTATATAGGCAAGTTCACAAATTATCTCACTAACGCTTGATCTGGTTGGGATGAAAATTGGCAGGTAAGTTGTAAGTGTGCATGAGAAGAAGTGACTCAGTTTTGGTGCCGAGCTATCAAAGGTCAGGGTCACAGGCCAAGGTCAAACTTCCCCCGTGATACAGTTGTCCTCTCTGACCACTTTTGATCTTGCTACTGTTACTGTACTACTGTTGTTGTCTCTTCTTATATCTGTCGCTACTTTTGTTGATGTCTGTTATTACTGATTTTTTTTTATTATTACTAGTGGTGCTTACTGTTATTGTTGTGTTTGTAGTTACTGACATCGTTCTGTTTGTTATTTCTGTTGCCGCTGCTGTGTCTGTTATCATTGTTGACGTCTGTGTTTGTTGTTGTGGTGGGCAGGAAGAGAGAGCGAGGGTCACCTGATCTAAGAGGCAGGTGCTAAATTGAGACCAAGAGCAGCAGCAGGAAAGCGAGAAGGAAGACGTGAAGGAGGAGGAGGAGAAAAGGAGAAGGAAGTGGTAGAGGAAACTAAATAGGACTGAAAGCGGCGGCGGCGGCGGCTACAGCAGCAGCAGCACATGTAATGAGGAGGAGGAGGAGGAGGAAGAGGAGAACGGAAACCCAGTGGAATCTGATACGTGAAAAGGTGGTAAGCGAGTGATGCTGGGGGAGGGAGGGGGTCTTGGTGGTGTAGGTGGGTGGGCTGCATTTGAGAAGGTGGGGAGAGCATATGTGGGTGAAAGACTGGTCGGGTGGGTGGGAGTAAGGAGGGAGGTGGGGGAAGGTGGGGTAGGGGGATCTAGGTAGGTGGGCGGTGTGGGTGGGCGTTAAGGAGTTGGGGTGGTGTGGATGGATGTTCTGTGCAGGTGAGTGGATGGGTACAGCAGAGGGTAGGTGGCCAGGAATAAGGGTGATTACAGAGGAGTACCAAGGAAGACAAACAGGCAACTTGTCTTTTCGAGGCTGTTTTGCTACAGAACTGAAAGAAAATGTAGGCAATGCAAGGTTTCCCACACTCGCTAATCCCTTTATCAATGACGGCAGAAAAAAATGGGAAGCACTACCACGTAACATAGAACAAATGTCGTGGAAAACTCATACGAAAGGCTGGGATGAATCTGACAAGGTGAGAGAGAGAGAGAGGGAGCTCATGTGGGTGCATGTGAGCATAAAAATTCGATGAGGCTAAGAGGGAGGGTAGAGGAGTGAGTGTGCGGGTAGGTACGGGGTGTAAGAGGGTAGGTGGATGATTTTTGTTGTTGGGCATGTGGGTAAGTGCAATCGTGGGTGGACGGGTGTGTATGAGTGGGGTAGTGTGGAAGGGTAGGTGGGTCTCGTGTGTACGTGGGTAGATGTAGGTGGGCAGTTGTATGGGCGTCGGTAGATTGTATGGGATCGTGGGTGGGCCAGTGCATGTGGTTAGACGTGAAATGAGATGAGTGGGTGGATATTTGCGTGGATGGAATGTGGGTGAGTGAGATGCGTGGGTGGATGGATGGATAGATGGACGGTATGGGATGCTGTATGGTGTATAAGGGTGCGTGGTTGAGTGGTGGGTGTGTGAGAGTGAGTGGTATCGTCTGGTGGGTGCTGTCAATGGTGGAAGGAGATGGGGAGCAATAAAACACATACATACACACATACATTACATACATTACCTACATACATACAGTGTCAATCTATCAACCTCTCTCTCTCTCTCTCTCTCTCTCTCTCTCTCTGAGTCGACAAAAAATGAAACGTTTTACATACTATTAAAAACAATAAAAAAACTCTCTCGGGACATATTTTAATTTTCATTCGACACGCAGTTACTGAAAAAATGGAACGAGAGAGAGAGAGAGAGAGAGAGAGAGAGAGAGATAGTATTCTTTTAAAACAGCCAGGAATGGGAACGGGAAATGGCTTTTATGATAAACGGGAATTCAGCTAACAATATCCTTTTTCCTTTATTAGCGTGTGTGTGTGTGTGTGTGTGTGTGTGTGTGTGTGTGTGTGTGTGTGTGTGTGTGTGTGTGTGTGTGTGTGTGTGAGAGAGAGAGAGAGAGAGAGAGAGAGAGAGAGAGAGAGAGAGTTATGTCACACACACACACACACACACACACACACACACACACACACACACACACACACACACACACACACACACACACACACACACACACACACACACACACACACACACACAACGGAAATGAAACCTACCTGGAAGGCTATATAATACGGGAAAGAGCAAGATTATTAGTTAAGATGACTGAATTTTTGCTGAGAGGAGGAGGAGGAGGAGGAGGAGAGAACCTAACGATGTGAAGGTACAAGGCCTGGAAGTGTATGAGGGAGGGTGGCGTACCGTGGGAAGATGGGTCGTTGTTGAGTAGGGTCTTACCACCTGAAGGTCCCTTTGTCCAGGCCACTCCTCACGGGATGTGGTGTCAGGCAACAGGCAAATCACACTGACTGGATTATCACTATTTTCGCGGTTAATATCACTGTGTTACTGATTTTATAACTTTCATCATTGTTTACTGGTAGGTGATGATGATGATGATGATGATGATGATGATGATGATGATGATGATGAAGATGATGAAGAAGAACTATATGCTGTAACTACTGATATATAGAATGATAATGAAGGAAGACGTTATGTTTTATTCATGCTGATACCAGACGATTACCTTCAGTTCCAAAAATCACTTCATTAAGAAAAGGTTTGACGGAAGCTACACCTAACTCCTCGCGGTCGAAATCCTACGTGAAGTGAAAAAAAAAAAATCGTCTGGCCATAGTAGGAATAAAGGAAGCTATGTCGTCGAGCTGAAAGGGTTAATGCAATCCTTCCACTTCTTCCATTACCCAGTATCACGCCTATCACACTGGGTCTTCTAATAAACCCTCCTTGGCTCTTATGGCCCACTCTGCTGAATAAAATCGTCTGGCGTTACGTGGAAAACGACACAGGAGTTCTTCCCATCATGAGAGGGTTTAAACGCCATCCTTCCCCATATGCCGTGAGCCCCCCGCCCCCTTTCTTCCTTCTTCGTAACGACCACACTCCTATTTATCAAACAACACTCCACTCTTCCTCATACACCACTCCTCCTATCCCCTACTCAGTAACAACCCCCTTCTACTGCACACAATCATCCCACATAATATACTGCCCCACTTTCCACTCTTTCTCCTCAGTTAATGACCCCTTTACCCATGACACATCGCCCTCTTTCAAACACCACTTGTGCCTACTCAGTAACGACCTCCATCTTCTCGCACACTACACCATCCTCCAGCATATACTACCTCCCTATTTAGTAACGACCCACCTCCTACTCCCACGATACATCACCCTCACTCATATACTACCCCCGTCCTGTACTCAGTAACGACCCCCTTTCATGGCACTACACCGTCTCTCAAACACTACTCCCACCTGCTCCCTTCTCAGTAACAATCTCTCCCCACCTTCCTCCTCCCACAGCACACCACCCTCCCCCATGCTGGGTGAGTAGATTACTCTCTCGCAGTAAAGGTCAAGACAGAGGCCACTAGATAACACTGACACAGAAACGATGACCTATTTATTTACTTTCATTCTTGTTACGGTACTGGAGACGGACGCCTTCATGTGGTGGTGCCGATAATACCAAGCTCCTCTGCCGTACGATTACACAAACGTCTTCTAACCACTCTCCTATCCTCTTAAAGAATGATGGTGGACTGCAGGATAACGGCAGCTTCAGCGTGCAGTCTACTTCGTTTACTTTTCTGATAAGCCTGAGGTTGGAACTCCTACTACTACCATTCTTGTTGCAGTCAGGCCATTTTATTAAGTGAGATCTCTTGCCGCGAAAAGTTAGGACAGGGGTCACCAGACACTCCTGGTCGTCGCACTGCGGTAGTTACTCCTGTAATCGTATTAAGCCTTTACTGCCATGACGCCGAGGTTTTATTATTTTATTTTTACTTCACAAGAATTTCATTAGACTTTGGGGAGACCTCTCACAATAAAAATGTTACAAGCAATCTCCATCAACCCGCAAAGTATGATGACGTCCATTTTTTTTTTAGAGAGACTGTTTTATAAAATTTAAGGGAGACCTCAGGCAGTGAAATAAATGGCAGACAAGTTTCCATTAAGAGTTTCAATATGACGACGTGGTAGTTTAAGTAATCTCATTGAATCCTTTTAGTTCGGTCACATCTATCGTTATAGCTTACACTCTCTCCTCGGCAACTATTTCATTAAACCTATGGAAAGCCTCCAATTGCTCTAGTACCACAGACTATATTATCAGACTCAAGGTAGATCCGTGGCAGTATATGAATTAAGACACGCAATGGCCTTCCCAGACACTCGTGGCCGCCTGGTGCGTCTCACTCGGGTGGTTCCCCTCGTAATTGTATTAAGGTGTTAGCAATTCCCGCCTCCCGCCTGCACATGGTCGCATTACTCGGCCTGGAAGTACCCCTGGCCTCACTACACGCTACTCTGGGGAAATGAACCTGCCTCGCTCGATAGTGGTAGCTTGCTTGCATGGGAATGGACGGCTGATCTCATGCTCGCGAGATCGAACCCCAGCTACTGTACTGTGACAAATTGATTTCACCTTGTGCTTGACGACCATTGCCCTTACATCCTCCTCAACGTAACACCCTCACCCGTAGATTACTCAGAAGCAAAACTCGAGGTAAGGTGGACATAGGTAGCCTACAGTAGTGAGGCCATTCATCTCTACTATTATACACAGAAGATAACATTACAGTATACATAAAATACGTACAAACACACAAATATCTTTCAATTTCAGTCTATAAAAAATTTACAACTGACGAAACACAACGAAAAGTCCAGTATCAACTAATGCGTGTCTCAGATCGTTCGACTCTTCCCCTCTGTATTCATCAAACACAGAGAAGATACTTGTTACTCTGAGTGTACCTGGACTATCACGATCAAAATTTCTCTGACACTTCTCTAATGACTCTAGCTTTGGAAGACGTTACATGAAATATTACAACGAAGCAATATGAACCACTCAGAAAAAAAAAATGACAGAAAGAAAGACATTGTGTGACGTTTAGGGATGCATGAGAAATATGAAAAGCAGGTACCACACAATGAGGACAAAATAATTTAAGTTCTGTAAAGCTGCACCTCACACCACACAACATATAAAATCACACTGTCTGGCTCTTAAACAAATTAGGCAACATCAAAATATCTCAATCGTGTTGCAGCGGAGGTCTACCGCGGTGAAATCAGTTGGTAATCTTCGAGACTCAAGCTGGTTCTCCAAAAACAACGAAGAGCTAACACAGTATTATGTTGAAACAGACTCTCTCTCTCTCTCTCTCTCTCTCTCTCTCTCTCATCATCATCATCATCATCATCATCATCGTCATCATCATCATCATCAGCAGCAGCAGCAGTAGCATGCACCTACACTTCATAACCACAGCCACAATACAACTACCCATGTATGAAACAAGCCTATTATACGGCGACGAGAAATTAGTCTTTGCACACGCACTACTCACATTAACTAATTATCAGCACACTTCTGACAGTAGTGAAGGAAAAATAACAATTATGATGATAATTAAGACAATAATAATTTTAACAGTAATAGTTGTAGTACTAGTAGAATTTAGAAGAATGGGAGTTATATGAAATACTGAATAATGACAACAATATTATATAACCAGAGGATTCCCAAGGGGTGAATCACACCAGCCGCGGGCCGATACATATCTAGCGCAGCTCGGAATATGACCTTGACCTTGACCTACTTTCACCAATTTCGAACTCGTAGGATATTTTCATCCCTACTTCACACCTGTAACATTTTATAATGATATCTTGAGCGGTTGCAAAGTTATCGTGCTAACAGACACGCAGACAAACTGAAAACAATACTCGTAGACTTTCACCCTACTACACACCTGTAAAATTTTGTGATGATATCTTGAGCGGTTGCGAAGTTATCGTGCTAACAGACACACGGACCTTGACCTACTTACACCAATTTCGAACTCGTAATCGATTTTTTCCCTATTACACACCTGAAAACTTTTTTGACTATATCTTGAGCGGTTGCTAAGTTATCGTGCTAACGGACAGACACTCAAACTGAAAACAACACCAGCCTCGCTATCGCGGCTGGTAATAACAATGATACAACAACAACAACAGTCATTGCTACGACAACTGCTATTACTACTACTGCTGTTAGTCTGTTACTACTACTATTACTACTATTAAAATAATAACAAAAGTAATGATAATCCGGTAAAAATAATATCACCAGCATGATCATCGTCGTCACCACCCAGAGAGGCCAACATCCCACCAATGGTCTAAGGGTCGATTCTTTAACCTGGCCCTGTGACCTTGACCTATGATAAAGTACCGTCAGTATCGAATTACTACATTCTTGCCTAACCCCTAACACTTCCACCAACTTTGGTTCAAATCAGGTCAGAAATGAGTTAACTTTGCCCTGTGACCTTGAACTTTTACTTTTCCCTATGACACTGACCTTTGACTGCTTCTTCACGATATCAAATTTCTCCATACTTGTTTTAACTGAACCCGTCCATAAAGTTTCGTCTACAGAGAATAAAAACTGTTTAAGCTACCCTTGCCATGTGACCCTGACCTCTGATTTACTGTTCTAAAATGCAATGAATTTACTTCTTGACTCTCAACCGTTCCACCAAGTTGAGTCAAATCTGTACACATAGGTCGAGCTCTGACCTTGCCCTCTTGTCTTGATCTCTGCCTAATTATTCTGAAAATGAATCACTATTCTTGCCCTACCCTCAACCCTTCCCCCAAATTTGATGTAAACTGGATAAAAAAGAAATCCTCACTGACTGTACCTCAACCCATCTATCAGGCTTGGTTAAAACTGGATAAAAACAGTTACAGTTACTTTGCTAACACGCGGAAAAACACCACCATACACAAGCGATCTATTAAAAAAAAAAAAAAAAAAAAAAAACTCGCTTCACAAGGGAGGGTGTAATACCAGACGATAGATAATGGTACGAAATGGTATCGATAGCATTATGTGCATAGTGGTGGTGGTGGTGGTGGTGGTGGTAGCTGCTGTATAAAGGTTGGTGTGATGGGGTAATTATAGATTATTGGCTGGTTTATAAATGATGATAGCAATAGCTCATTTCTCTCTCTCTCTCTCTCTCTCTCTCTCTCTCTCTCTCTCTCTCTCTCTCTCTCTCTCTCTCTCGTGGGGCTACAGAACCACACATAATCCCACAGTTACACAGATCACACGGACCTTGCGATTCCAACGAGGTGGTCCTGCTGTTAACATTGATGGAAAATTCTTACTGCCTCTCTCCACCGTACCAGCACAGCACAAGGCTCTCCCTCATCCACCTAACCCTCCGACAATGGCTCGTCCTATACAAAATAAACGCCAGTATTGAAGACTATGAGTGTCTGGCCATCCCTCTGTTAGAACCGTAAATATATTCGTCATTCTCGCCAGGTGGAGAGAGAGAGAGAGAGAGAGAGAGAGAGAGAGAGAGAGAGAGAGAGAGAGAGAGAGAGAGATGAATGAAATAAAGGGAAAAGCTAGGCATACAAGAGAGGCACTAAGACAATAATTATAAGCAAAATGATAAAAAAAAAATAACAATCTGGAAATATCAGAAAAATGCACACTAAAACTAATAAAACGGGATAAATATAAACAAAAATCCATCGTACATCGCCAGCCTGGGTACGAGTTTATTCTGGCCATCACTCTCTATGCGAGGAAAATGTGCGGTTCAGCAATAGGGCTAATATGCACGGTGTCAGTAATATTTTCTTTTTATTATTATTATTTTTCCAACATAAATTTCAGGAGAATGCTTCAGGCCTCAATTTGTTGCACGGGACAGGGCCGAATGGAAAGTGCCAGTGGTGTATTTTGTTTATTGGTATTTATTCATCTATCTGTCTATCTATTTATCTATTGGTTTATCTATTTATTCTGTCTATCCAACTATCTATTCGTATTGTCTCATATTCATCGGCTTGTGCTGTTTTATTTATGAGACGCATTATCGCCAACCAGTCTGAGTGATGGTGGAGGGGGAGGGTAGTGCAGGGAGAGGGGAAAGGGGGCAGGGTAGTGGAAGGGGAGGGGGAAGAGGAGAGTGAGTGTGGGGAGGGGGAGGGGGAACATGAAGAGAAGGGGTCGAGAGAGAGGGAAAGTCTGGAGGGAAAGAGATGGGAGAGGTAAAAGAGGAGTGGTGGCAGCGGGATATGAAAGGAAGGGAAGGAGTGGAGAGAAGAGGAAGGAAAGGGAGAGGAAGAGTGAGGAGGGGAGAGGAAGGAAGAGGGAGAGGGTCACGAAGGGGTGGGAGGGGAGAGAAAGGGAGAGGAAGGGAAATGAGTGGCAAGGGGAAGGGAGAAGGACAGCGTGAGAAGATGGAATGGAAGGGGAAGAGGAGTAAAAGTGGGAGAGAGGGAAGAAAGAGGGAGACCGCGTAAGAGATGAGGGGGGAGAGTACAAGATAGGTGGAAGAGGGTGATGGGAGAGGCTAAAAGGAGAGAGAGAGAGAGAGAGAGAGAGAGGCCAGGAATAGAAGGTGAAGAAGTAACAAAGGAGGTGAAACTTAAAAGGATGTCTGGAAGAAGAAGAAGAAGAAGAAGAAGAAGAACAACAACAACAACAACAACAACAACAAAGAAAAAGGAAAAGAAAAAGAAAACGAAAAAAAAATTTGAAGCGATACATTTTTTAAACAAATATCACAACAAGATGATTAAAGAAAAAAATAAACAAAAAAAAATATCTAGAAAGAAGTCCAAAGGCAAGAGGCACACCAGTGCATTTTCGTTTTTTTCCAGTTCTCTCTCTCTCTCTCTCTCTCTCTCTCGTGTGTGTGTGTGTGTGTGTGTGTGTGTGTGTGTGTGTGTGTGTGTGTGTGTGTGTGTGTGTGTGTGTGTGCGCGCGTGTGCGTGTGTGCGCGCGCGCGTATACTTCCTCTCTCTGAGAGAGAGAGAGAGAGAGAGAGAGAACGACTGAATATTTGCAGAGGGAAAAAGAAAAGTTTTGTCGTGAAAGGAGGGTTGGGAGGAGAAGAGGATGAGGAGAAGAAGAAGAGAGCAGTGAAAAAAGAGAGTTGGAAGAAGAAGAGACAGAGAAAGAGAGGCAGTAGAAGAGGAAGAGAGATGATGATGAAGAGTGGGGAGAGAGAGAGAGAGAGAGAGAGAGAGAGAGAGAATTATCCACACCAAAAACGGAACTGTGGAAAAGATATCGAAGAAGAATTAAAGAAAAAAGAAGGAAAAAAGACAAAACAGGAAATAAATAACAAGAAAGCAATAAAGAAAAATTACGAAGAGATAGATAGATAGGAGGAGGAGGAGGAGGAGGAGGAGGAGGGAAAGAAGAAGAAAGAAGAGAGAGAAGATATTAAGTTCTAGGAGTTAAAGAAAAAAAAAAGACGGGAAAAAAACCGAGAGAGACAGCAAGATGAAAGGAAGGTCAAGCTGGGAAAGAAGAAAAGATAAAGGCGAAAAAGGAAATATTTGAGAAGCAATAAAAATAAGAACAAAGAATGAAAGGAAGAGAGCAAATGGATTGAGAGGAAGAGGAGGAGGAGATGGAAGAAGCCGGGAAGGAGGAGGAGGAGAAGGAAGAAGACGAGGAGGAGGAGGATAATTTATAACATCAAAAGAATAGTAAAATACAGTAACAGTAACTAGAGGGGCAGCCAGTGGACCGAATCTCTCCGACAAAGGCAACAATTTCCAAACCACTCTTCATACTGGGTTAGGGTTTCCTCATCATTGATTAGGGTTTCGCAAAACGTGTGTTCCGGATCCTGCATCTGTGCAAAACATGTTTTCCGGATCCAGAATCTGTAGTACCATACTGATCGGTCCCAAAAGTTAATCGACTGTTCCTTGGGACATGGGCGATCTACCCACCAAATTTTGTCCAAATCTCTCTTCGTTTTTGAGTTCTCCTGTTAACAGACAAACAAACAAACAAAATTAACAAACAAACAGGGGTGAAAACATGGTCTCCTTGTCGGACAGCATAATAAAGAAAAAAAGTACGAGGAAAGGAAGACCTGGCAAATAAAGAAAAAGACGAAGGAGCAAAAAAGAACAAAATGAAAGACACAGCAAATGTGCAGGAGGAGGAGGAGGAGGAAGTAATAAAGAAGGACAACGTGAGCAGAAACAAAGAGGAAGAAAAGGAGGGAGAGAGAGAGAGAGAGAGAGAGAGACGAGGAAGTAATAAAGGACACCGTGAGCAGAAGCAAAAAGGAAGAAATGGAGAGAGAGAGAGAGAGAGAGAGAGAGAGAGAGAGGCCAATTACGTCGCTATGTACGTATTCCTCCGTTTGATTTGTAAAAAAAAGTGAAAATTGCACGTTTTTTTCCAGTAATGTTTGGCAGTGTTGTTAAAATTTCCCGGAATCTGATTGTCCGCGATACAGGCAGAGCATTTTTTTGTTGTGTTTTTGAACTTAGTTGTAGGAGGCGGCAGGAACTTTTTAGGATACCGGTATTATTATTTTATGTATGTATTTATTTATAGGACGCTGCAAGTACTAGTTAAGATTCCAGTATTTTATATATTTATTTATTTATCTATCTACCTGTTTATCTGTTTATTTATTTTTGATTTGAAAATACGCACAACAAAATCCCAAACAATATTCTGCTTCATTTTTAACCATTTAAGCTTTGTACAAAAAGTTGTGCTACGGTCTTGTTCTAAATCTTTGTTACAGCTACTTTATCAACAAAGTTTTGGAGCTATTGAACACCGCTTAACAAAGAACCATAAATTTTATTCCACAACTTCAGACAATACTCCAAGACACCAAGAACAAGCTGCTGTACCACTGCCATTCGTGTTGCTGTAATAAATCTTTCTAGGATGTGATTGAGGGGCATGACATTTCCGATATATTTTGGTTCTTAATAAATACGTACTGTTGCGGACAAAAATATCGCTCCACTTCATACTCCAAGAACTATGAAACTGTTACGTAGTCTTCTGAAAAGTGTGTTGGGCGCCGGAGATAATAATACAGGGATTCGAAAGTTATTGTTCACTGCCTCGTTATTTATCGTTCTGGAGTGGATCAGTATTTATGTCCGCAATTGTACATAAAAGCTGACACTCCCTATACACTTCATTGTTTTATCTGTTTGTTGAGTAAGATATAATTACACAGAAAATGAATGAGAATATTGTCTGGGATGGGTGACATGAGCTGCGGGTCCTACGAAGATACACTGTGTTTATACTCAAGTTTAACAGTACACTTATTACACTACTTATGAGCGATGCGATTTCACCTGCGATTTCACCTTCTTATGGTTAACTTCCGCCCACTGATGAGACAGTGAGGGGAAGAGTAGAAAGAGATCGAGACGGGGATGCAAGGAAAAAGGGGAAAAGGGGGTACAGGGAAAGCAGGATATGGGTAAGGGAACAGAGAGAGAGGAGATGAAGGAAGGGGAGAGAGATGGGGAGTTGAGGGGAGTGGGTACGGGAAGGGAAGATGAGGGGAGAAAGAGGAGAGGGAGGGGGACGAAAGGACAGAGAGAAGAGGGGGGGGGACGAGGGGAGAGAAAGGAGTGGTTGTTAGGGGAGAGGATAAGGGGAAGGGGGGATGAGGGGAGAAAGGGTGAGAGGAGGGGAAGAGGTGAAGACATGGGTAAGGACAAGGGGATCCAATAACAAGCTCAGGGACAATGTGGGATGTGAGGGTGGGAGGGCATGACATTGGATAGTGGTGGGGGTGGTAAAGGATAGGGGTGAGGGTGGGGGCGGGAAGGGGTGGGGTGGTAAAGGATGGGGAGAAGTGGGATATACAACGGGGTACAAAGGAAAGTACAGGGCGCAAGGAGGTTAAGAAGGTGACTTAGAGAGGGTAAGGCGAAGGATGGTGGATGGCGTGTAGAGGGTGGGGTACAAAGGATTACAAAGGAAAGTGAACAGCAGGGGTCATATTGCTTCCTTTGAAACTTTTATAGGGTGGGTTTTTTCTGTTCCATGAATCACTGACATGGATAGCACAGCAGCAAGGTGGAGGGGAGTGACTGGGGTTAGGGGTGGGGAGGGTGAAAAGGTGTGTGTGTGTGTGTGTGTGTGTGTGTGTGTGTGTGTGTGTGTGTGTGTGTGTGTGTGTGTGTGTGTGTGTGTGTGTGTGTGTGTGTGTGTGTGTGTGTGTGTGTGTGTGTGTGTGTGTGTGTTTCACCCATAGCCTCAATGCATAACGAGGTAGTGGCTTGAAACTTAACACATATATTACTCGGGCTCCAAAGTTGTGCACCTCTGTATAAAAAATATCCTCCTGAATGCAAACTTGCGTATAAGCAGAGTATCTCACAATGCAAAGGACCAGCTGCCGTCAAGCAAACAGAGGTCAAACTTCACCACCTGGTACACACACGCTACTCAGTGCACACATCTACCCAAGTAAAAAGGCATCTTCAAGAGTCGTGGATCAATTACCTTCAGTGCTCAGTGCCATAGAGTATGATCTGGTAACAAAAACTTCATGCTTTACGGCTCCTTACTACGCATATGCCCACGCGCATGGATAGTATATATTTTTGTTAAACCACACTGATAGTCTATGTAGTACTCTCAAGACAGGCATATTTTCTGACCCGGTCTAACACAGGTAATTCTGATGTAGCCTATATATCTGTATCTACCTATCTACCTATAATTCAACGTCATGCAACTGTGTGGGTGGATGAGTAGGTGGGGGTGGGGGGTGAGAAAAAGGTTTGTGGGTAGTCTCGTGTGGTGACGTAAGGCGGTGGATGGTAGAAAAGTTGTGGAGCGTGGGTGACAAGGTGGAATATGGCAGCGAAGCAGGTGGCACACGAGGAAGGTAAGCTGCTTTCAAGGATGGCAGGTGGTCGGAAGAAGGCGCACGTGGCGATGAAGGGGGGAGGATGGGAGGATTAGTACGGGAGGGGCAAGAGTGGGGATGATTTGTGTGTGTGTGTGTGTGTGTGTGTGTGTGTGTGTGTGTGTGTGTGTGTGTGTGTGTGTGTGTGTGTGTGTGTGTGTGTCGGACTCTCGGCAAAAGCTTCAGGACCTATCCCCAGGGCATATCTCCATGGTCCAGTATACTTCCTACATATCTACATGTCACCACTTCGGCACTGACACCCTCCGTCAAGGGCTGTCTCATACAGGACTGGTGTACTGGTACTAGCGGAGGTGTTTTTACGACATGTCGGCAGGTCTTCTGGTAGATCAATAAATGTGCAAAGGGCGGCTGGGGATGTGTAAATCAAGACTCTTAACCAGTTTGTAAGACAAACACGTCTTCACAGCTGTTTACTAATGGCAGATATTGTTTTGATGTTTGTATTTTTTCACTTAGGACAGTATACATTCTGACTTTGCTGTCATTTACCAGTATGAGTGAAGACAAAGTACAAATAAGAAATCTTCATACTACTTAAGCGTCAGAAATTTGAGAATATACTGGTGCTTTGAGGTTGCCTGCTCCACTAACTCACACCCTTACTGCCCATATCACGCACACACACTCATCATGTAACAGGCACACATACGTACAGACACGAAAATACATGCACACGTGAGTGACAGATGGTTCCACCGATAAACTATATATATATATATATATATATATATATATATATATATATATATATATATATATATATATATATATATATATATATATATATATATATATATATATATATAGTTTAACGGAGGAAACGTCTGTCAGTCTTTCATGTACGTGTGCATGTGCAGTGTATATATATATATATATATATATATATATATATATATATATATATATATATATATATATATATATATATATATATGAGAGAACTATGAAGAGAGTGCTCAGTGGTATGAACCTTGTATCCATCACTTCAGCCGTGGCAATTCTCGGTCCATCCTCACAAGCAAATGACATCCAACAGAGTGGTGTTCATGTTCTCTTGCTACATCCGTGAGTGCAGGCCCTTCCATCGACACCAAAGTTAATCATTTCAGCCAGAGATTTTAAAACTTATGTTTGTCATCATCAGGGGCGATCATTCAGTGTAGGAGACTAATTGTTCCTCAGGGGTCAGAAGTAGTCATTTAACTCCTCCAGTTCCATGGCACCTTTTCGATTCTTTTTGACTCCTAACGAATTTTACTCATCAGAGGGAAAATATCCTCTTTGAAAGTATTAAACGAAGGGCGCCATCCATGCCATGTGCATTTGAAATAAAACTCACTTCATTCATCCACTCCCATCTTTCAGCTCATTTTGCTTTCTCATTTTGGATTATAAGCTTTTTCTCACATTCACTAATATATACTCTTCTCGACATACCACGCTCATTCCTACGCCCAAACTCAGCTACATGTACCCTTTCCATCACCCTAGTCACACCCATTCCCACTGAGTGACCATAGCATTTACAAAAAGCACATACCCCTTTTTAGCCTGTCGACAACACGCTTCCTCCTCCACACCTTTCACGCATTAATTTTCCTTTGTCTCTAAAAATTACTTGTCAGTCCCATTTCCACTGCTCTCACACTTAACTTTTCAAACTTATTCATGATAGACAGAAATGATAGACAGACTGAGGTAAGACAGACAAATGATAAATGAAGGATAGAAGGATGGTTCGAACACACATGGAAAGACAAACAGATAGAC
>NC_137008.1:58807174-58842174 GCF_032717465.1 Coenobita brevimanus
ATATATATTTTGCACTTTTTACACAAAGGGAGAAAATCTGTGTCTTTATTTAGTTGTCTGTACCAAATTCTAATGGATATGTCTCTGCTGGCTCATATGTCGTACACAATGAGGTGTATGTTTACTCATGCATGCTCATAAACGACTCCCCCTCCCCTCTCTCTCTCTCCCTCTCTCTCTCTCTCTCTCTCTCTCTCACACACACACACACACACACACACACACACACACACATTCCCGATTACCAGTGATTTAGTATGCTTTCGGAAATTACAATTCCGGAAAACCTTGCTCCATTCGTCAGCCGAGTTACTGATGAAGAAATATTGTGCTACACTTATATTTAGTCAGCCCTGTGTTCTGGCACTAAACTATTTCCACGTGTCAGCAGATCTCCAGGCACTATTTAAACTAATCCCTAGGCAATATTAAAACAAATCTCAAGGCAATATTAAAACAAATCTCCAGGCAATATTAAAACAATCTCTCCGCAATATTAAGGCAAATCTCTAGGCATTATCAAAACAAATCTTTAGGCAATACTGGAACAAATCTCTAAGCAATATTAAATAAGATCTCCCGGCAATATTAGAGTACAGTATATCTCAAGGCAATAATAAAACGTTTCTCAGCAATAGAAAACCAAATCTCTCGGCAATATTAAAACAAATCTCAAGCCAATATTAAAACTAGAAAGCACTCTGATGGCGCATACCTCCGTGAATGCCATTGCCATAAAAATGATACGGATCAGGATCCGTGGAAATATTGTGTGGAATACACAGGATCCGGATCCGCCGCAACATTTAATCAATTGCTCCTTGACCCATGGCCCACTCTTCCACAAAATTGTATTGAAATTTACTGAGAACTTTTGGATCTTGTGTAGGAAATATAGGATCCAGATCCGGATCCGGATGCACCCCAAAATTTAATCAATTCTTTCTTGGTCCATGGCCCACCCTTCCACCAAATATCATCGAAATTCACTGAGAACTTTTGGAGATATCGTCTGGACATACAAACAAACAAACATGGGTGAATACAAAAACTTATCCAACTTCGTTGGCAGAGGTACCTACAGATATGTTCTTGTTTAAGGGACGTGACTATGAATTATAGTGTGTGTGTGTGTGTGTGTGTGTGTGTGTGTGTGTGTGTGTGTGTGTGTGTGTGTGTGTGTGTGTGTGTGTGTGTGTGTGTGTGTGTGTGTGTGTGTGTGTGTGTGTGTGTGTGTGTGTGTGTGTGTGAGGGGAGGGTGGCGTGGGCGTGAGTCAGTTAGAGAGGGTGAGGGGAGGGAGAGAGGAAGGGAATTTAAAACGGTAATGGACAGACGACAGAAATAATGACAGGGTGATGTAGCCACTTAATCTCTCTCTCTCTCCCTCTCTCTCTCTCCCTCTCTCTCTCTCTCTCTCTCTCTCTCTCTTCCTGTACACTCATTCTCTCTATCTCTCCTCGCTTCATTTACCACTCCTCTCATTCTGCTCCCCTTCCATCCATCTCATCTTCCCTTCCTTCCCTTTCCCCTCGACTTCCTCCCTTCCTTTACAACCTTCTTCCCTCTTCCTCCTTTCACCTCTATTAACCTGTTCTCCCTCCCTCCTTTTATTCCCCTCCCTCCGTCCCTCCCTTTTTTCCACTTCTGTCAACGTACTTTCCTTTCTCCCTTCCCTCCCTCTCATCCATCACCTCCTTTCAACCCTTACCCCCTTCTCTTGTTTCCTCCCTCCCTCCCTCCATCCATCCCTTTCCCTCCATCTCTTCTCGTCACCCTTTCCTTCCTCCCCCATCCCTCTTCACATTCCCTCCCCTCCCTCCCTCACATCTTTTCCACTCTCCGCTCCACCCCTCTCTTTCCACTCTCTCTCATTCCTTCTTCCTCCCTTTTCATCACCCCCTCTCCCCTCATTCCCTCTACCACTCTACTCTCCTCCCTTTCCTGTTTCTCCCTTCCTCTCAATTCTTTCTTCGTTTCTCTCCCTCCCCTTCTACTTTCTCTCATCCCTCACTCCCTCCCTTCTCCTACCCCCCATCTTTTCCCTCCTCACTCTAATTCAGCATTTAACTCGAGTCTCTTCTGTCTGCCCTCGCTCAATTATTCATCTCACACTCTCTCTCTCTCTCTCTCTCTCTCTCTAAATATTTTTCTTCTAGCGCTAATGATAACTTAAACAATTCAGCCAGAGTTTATCTTTCATATTCTATTCTCGCTACCTGCAGTCGAAAATACTCACTTCAGGGGAGACACGTGGAAGTGAAGGGGCAAAAAAAAAAGGAAAAAGAAAAGAGAAAAAAGATATATATACAACATCTACATTCGAAAAATCTCTCAACTCAAAATACCCCATCTACAGAACAGAAAAATAAAATACTAGAGACTTTTATTCCTTCATTTCATCGAGGTCTTCCCTTCTCAGCTCAGGCGAGACTTTTCCAGCCGGAGGAATTTATACACAGTCTTCATCTGCCAGTTCAATACGAATTTCTTCTAAGTTGAATAAAAGACGCCACTGCTGCGAAGGGATTAACGTGATAACATAATATTTTTACACCCGTGCGCGACAGTGGGGGGAGGGGAGGGTGTACTGTTTTTGCCTTTGTGTGTGTGTGTGTGTGTGTGTGTGTGTGTGTGTGTGTGTGTGTGTGTGTGTGTGTGTGTGTGTGTGTGTGTGTGTGTGTGTGTGTGTGTGTGTGTGTGTGTGTGTGTGTGTGTGTGTGTGTGTGTGTGTGTGTGTGTGTGTGTGTGTGTGAATCTCTCTATCTGACATTCTGGCTATTTGTATGTATATATGTATGTATGTATGTGACCTGTATAACTGAGACAGTATATATACATCCGATGCGGACCAAACATTGCGGAACGGTGTACGGCAGGCCAAGGATAAAGTGATTCGATCTTCAGAACAACTCATAGAAGGCCAAGGCCGCTGGGCATGATCAACCATGCTGGTCATAGGTGTTGTACTCTCTTGGTGCTCCTTCTTGTTCTCATTTGTTTTTCACTAATTTGTAACTAATGCAACACACACACACACACACACACACACACACACACACACACACACACAAGGTACTTGTAACGCACATTTCATGACTGCTGCCTCACTTCCAGTCTCCTCTCTCTCATTCACGTGAAATTCGTGTGCTTTGTAGTTATGAAAGGTGTTGCTTCTGTACGGTCGTATATGTTAAAACTTGTAAATGCAAATTTCCTGCTATGCATTTTTTCCAAGTAATGATAAACGATTTTACTATGCTGAAAACAAACCTGGGCCACCAAAATTTTACAAGAAGAAAGCCTCTCAAGATTAACGCTTCGCCCGGATCTAAACTACTTCATATATTATTCCAGCTTTACGACAAATGATTTTAGCAACACACCATAATAAAATGTTTGATGGGGGAGGGCCTTCGTCTCCAGTAATGAGAATAAATCAGAATATGTCTTCCTATTAACCCTTTCAATACTGGATTGTTTATTTGTATTTTCATTAACCTGTGGGGAGATCTCTGACAGTAAAAGGGTTTAATTATCTTCATTAAATGCCCTCACCATGATTAATCTCCCTACAGGTAAATAAATTCATGTAGTAAAGGATGTAACGAAAAAGATGCTCATGCGTTGAAAGGGTGAAGACTGTAACACCAAGGAAGGACCGCGACATCTGTGTAGTCTGTGTATCTGCTTAATTCTCTCTCTCTCTCTCTCTCTCTCTCTCTCTCTCTCTCTCTCCAACCTTTTAATACGTCTTCAGCCTCTCCCTCTGTCTTTCATTTCCCTCTCATTTCGTTTCACTCCCCTCCTCTTCAACTTCATCTCTCAGCTCTGCGCTTCCTCCCTCCATCGCACGCTGCATCAGATCTCTCTCTCTCTCTCTCTCTCTCTCTCTCTCTCTCTCTCAGAATGTGTCGAGCCTATTTCACTAATCTGATTGCATTCCATAATCGGGGCTTCATAGTCATTTTGATAAAGGTTTAGCTGATACTGTATTTTCAGATTCCCAGAAGGCATTTCACAGGATACTACCTCATAAAAAAAGAATTACAGAGAAAACTATACTGCTTGGAAGTAACTGAATATTTACGTAAGAGAATAACCAACTGGCTAATTTACAGATGGCAGAGTATAGTGCTTTCATCCTTGTCAGATATCACTAAAGGAGTTCCAAAAGAAATACTTACCTGAATTGTTTGTCTTTACTAAGAAATCTAAATATATTAAATGACTGGTCTATGAAATGCCAGGTACCAATTATCGCAAGTAGGCGTTCAGAGAATATGAGTATGAATTTATATGTCTGTATGAAAGCTTAATCAAACTACACCTGAAATCTGCTCTCCAGTTCTGTGATTCCTAATTAAAAATATAGATATGACCAAACTGGAAATGGTTTTCAGAAGGGCGGCTACTCTGTTAATTTTATCTTACAAAGCTACAACTTATTAAAACTAGAATAAGGAATTACGCCTGTTCTCTCTTAATACAAGATCTCATAAAGGCTAATAAAATGAGTAAGCAATATTTTTTACAACACCTGCAAAGAATTTCCTCGAAGTAGTTCCTCACCTTTCAACACGGAACAATGGCCTTACACGGAGGCGAAATGTATCCAAGCAACAAGAAATAAATGTTTTCTCTTCGGATTTTAAGTAATATTAATGAGATTAATTTTGAAGTTATGGGTTCGATGCTTCCCCACAATTTTCCCTTAAACAATTACGGGTCTTCTTAAACTGACTAAAATCATCATATCAAGATTAAACTATACATAGAAATTATTGTACTGGGTTAACAGAGATTATACCTAACCACTTTCAAATGAGGGGCCTTTATCAAGTTGAACGCACGGTTTGACGATAGCAAGAATTAAAAAAAAATAATCAAGTATGAGATAGTACAGAGCAAGCATGACACCATCGACCTGCTGGGATTATAACTGCAGCGTGAGGGTAAGGTCCCGCAAAATGATAAGGAAACAGACGGATAGAACTTACGCCGATGCCATTCAAGAGACACGAGCACATCCAACCACGCTGAGGAGGAAGTTAAGTAAAATATAAGAGGAAATGGATGACAGTTTTATTCAAGCCTTTCCCATCCGAGGAGGAAAATATAAAAAAAAGTCTGGGATTGATCGACAATGTGTGTGTGTGTGTGTGTGTGTGTGTGTGTGTGTGTGTGTGTGTGTGTGTGTGTGTGTGTGTGTGTGTGTGTGTGTGTGTGTGTGTGTGTGTGTGTGTGTGTGTGTGAGAGAGAGAGAGAGAGAGAGAGAGAGAGAGAGAGAGAGAGAGAGAGAGATGAATGTATGTGAGATGGCTGGAATAAGAAAGATCGATATTACAGCTGAGACAAGAAAGGTATGTCGAGGAAAGAAGGATAATTTCTGAGCATGGATAGTAATGCCATTCTGTAGTCTCTCTGATATATATAATTTGCACGTGATTTTACTCGGCTTAGGAGGAACCTTTTGAACTGGAAAGGTTAAACATAGCCTTCACTAACAGGGCACTTTCTTAATATGAGCAAAATCGCTTTGATATGGCAAGAATAAAATTTATAATAATATGTCCAGTGAAGGAAGGGGTAAATATCTTTCCTGTGTCCCCCTCCTACTCAGATGATAGATCTATTCAAGCAGTGTATGGGTGGGGTCAAGCAAATGGAAGGGGGAACAAATGATGGCATAAATCACGCCTCTCCCATCCACCAGATATACCCCACCTCTCTCACACCCAACCATCCATTTTCTCAAGCTCCATAAGTCTGTCGCTATCTGTCTTCTCTATCTATTGCCTGACGCCGCATTCTGTAAGGGGTGGCGTCGACTACGGGACTATCAGGCATATTTTTCCTACTCGGCAAGCAATGACCCCTAAACCACGACATGCCAACCTCCATCATATACCCGTGGCTTTCTTCCTTACTCATCAACAACCCCTTCTCTCACATGACCCTCTCTCATATACCCCATGGCTTTTCTTCCAACAACCTCGTCTCCCACGTCTGCCTCCATCATATATCCCCACTACTGGTCTTAACCCATCAATTGCTCATTCCTTCTCCCGTAAACCGGCAGCCTCCTCATATACCCTTGATTTCTTGTTCCCTACTCATGAACGACCCCTTCTCCTACATCCTCTCACTCCCTTACTCATCACTGAACTCCTTCTCCTACATCACACCATCCTCCAATCTCCAAAAGTTTATTCATCTTAACCTGGAGATTTTCGACCTTTTGCAACTAATTTCCTGTAGCTCAAAGGCAGAATAAGACAATACTACGGCTCTACATCCTTCCCATAGCACTTGTTCCTGACCAGCATCACATACTGGTGTTAATCTCTTGCTATAACACAGAAATCAAGATGGAGAGAGAGAGCAAATTTATGTCAGGTTAAAGTGAAGAGAGTATATCAACGACCCTTTCCCCCCTTCTCATTTCACGCAACCCTCCCTCATATATTCCTAAAGGTGCAAGAGTGATTTAGATTAGGAATTTCCAAGTAAATGTTGCTCACTCTACAACACGGCCTCTTTTTGTTCTCAAGACACACCACTCTCTGTCATACCTCGTACACTCCTACTCAGTAACGACCCTTCCTTCTCTAACAAAACATCCTCCCTCATACACCCCTACTCAGTAACGACCCTTTCTCTCTCTTCCCTCGTCACATCACCCTCCCTCATACACCCCGACACCACCACACGCTGTAAGGGGAGGGAAGGACGAAAGGACGCCCAGGTATTTATTGTTCCTTACTCAGCAACGATCTCCCCCCTCCCCTCCTCCCATGCCATACCGCCCTCCCTCATATACTCCCACTCAGTAACAACCCCATTCTTCTCCCACGACACGCCACCCTCCCTCATATATTTCCTCTACCTTTTCTTTTCACTTTCTTGCTGTTCTACCTCTTCTTTTTCTTCGTCTTGTTTCTTCCATGACCCTGCATCTCTCTCTCTCTCTCTCTCTCTCTCTCTCTCTCTCTCTCTCTCTCTCTCTCTCTCTCTCTCTCTCTCTCTCTCTCTCTCTCTCTCTCTCTCTCTCTCACCCTTCAACCTCACTCTTCATCCACCCCTCAATTTGGCATCTAAATTATACACTCATAATTAATCCTTTACCTGCATTTTTACACTCATTTCTATCTACCTGTCTATCTATCAGTCTATCTATCTATCTATCCCTACTCGTCATCAATACATTCTTCATACGTTTTTCTTCCTCAGTCTTTGTATACCTCTCGTCATCATCATCATCTTCAATTAATAATAATAATAATAATAATAATAATATTAATAGTACCACCACTACTATTTATTATTATTATTATTATCATTATTATTATTATCATTATTATTATTATTATTTTATTATTATTATTACTATTATTATTATTATTAATCCTACTACTACTACTACTACTACTATTACTACTATTATTATTAATTATTGTTATTATTATTATTATCATCATCATTATTATTTATCATCACCATCATCATTAATATTTTTTCTTATTACATGCCTCTTGCTCCCTCACTTAATTTCTCAATTTTGTGCTCCCCTCCTCGCTCACACACATCATTAATACAGTCTCTCTCTCCCTCTCTCTCTCTCTCTCTCTCTCTCTCTCATCCATCATTGCTGGTGAGCAGCAGGGCAGACGCTATTAAAGACCTACAAGCGATACACTTCTCCCTCAAAATTCGCGACCCCATCATACGTCGCGAGGGCAGGGGAGCTTAACAAATTCCAGAAATGAAGGAGTGGGGCGTGGAGTGGGGGAGTTGCGCCCCTAGCCATCCCGTCCCTAAGGGCTGGGGTTGCCGGGGAGACGCGTGAACGATTCCCTAATTAATGGGGAGTTTGAAAAATGGGGTGAGGTACGGTGGAGCGGGGAGAGTATGTCACTGATGCTTTGAATGGGGTGTGTGTTTGGGAGAACGGGGGGTGGGTGGCTCTCTCTCCCTTCCCCCTCCCCCCCTCTCTCCCTCTCTTTCTCTCTCTCTCTCTCTCTGGTACCCCCTATACCCACCACCCCCATATCGGACCACCTCCCCCTCTCCTCCTTTTAGTTATGGACTTGTCGATTTGGCCCCCCGTCCCCTCCCCCCCTTCTCTCTCTCTCTCTCTCTCTCTCTCTCTCTCACACACACACACACACACACACACACTTATCTCACAGCTCCACAATTATGGTGTAGATCTTTCTATTAATATTTAAGGTCAGACCACCTAGTAAGGCTCTCTCTCTCTCTCTCTCTCTCTCACGGCCTTCTTTTAACCGCCTCATAAACGGCCGGAAAAAGGAGGTGATGAAGGGGATAGCGAAAGAGAGAGAGAGGGTCGCGGAAAGGAGGGGAAACGAGAGGAAAGGAGGGAAGGGGAGGGAAGGAGGAAGAGAGAGAGGGGAGAGGGAAAGGTAAAAATGAGAGAGGGAGAGGAGAGACAGGGAGAGGGAACAATAAGACGGAAGAGTAAAGAGAGGCAGAGGAGAGGGAGAAGAGAGGAGAGGAGAAGGATGGAGAAGTGGAGTGATGAGAATGGAGGAAGATAAAGGAGAGAGCGAAGGGAGAGGAGAGGAAGGGAGAGAAGAGAGGCTGGAGAATAGGTGGCAGCGCAAGGAATGAAAAAGCCTGGAAGGAGAGGGATAATTACTAAATGAGAGAGAGAGAGAGAGAGAGAGAGAGAGAGAGAGAGAGTCTATATTCCGGAAACCACACCATCTTACGGTCTCTGCGGGGTAATCTGGTCTTAATGGAAACTCAGAACAGCTTATATCCTATTACAGAAGAATAGGAAAAGGATAGTACAGCAGAAGGCTCTCTCCTACGCCCTCCACAGGCTCTTGAGGACACACACACACACACACACACACACACACACACACACACACACACACACACACACACACACACATATCTGAGCTTAGTTTGTGAGAAGACGTAACCTAGAGCCAAACAGATTCTTTCTCCCTATAAATACCTACTAATGCGGCTTGTTTATCGTGCATATTATGTTCTTTTATTAATACTCTTCTAGATCTCTGCCGTACAGTCGCCGTCAATAGTTCCTTTACACATCCGAGACTTCGAACTTATATACAAATTTTTATTATTAATGGGTAGCTCTGCAGGAATTTATCTGAGTGAACGCTAGACATAAAACAATACATTTATATATTACCCTTTTTTTGCTGGGTCTTATTAATTTTCAAACTTTGGGAAAGCGAGGTTCCTGGTTAGTTTGGAAGGAATTAATAGTTTTAAATACCAAAATAAGACACTAACTCTTTCATTACTGCATTTTAATTCAGCACAAATCTCATTAATTTTCAGACCTGGGAAACAGCACTACTTACTCTCATTAGGTTTAGAACATATCTGACTCCAAGTTTTTATTTTATTTATTCCTTTATTGCTTTGTACGATCTTGACAGGTTTCACACTTCAAAAATGAGAGTTCACATCTTTTAGGGCCTCATTAGGTTTCAAGCTTACAAGACTCCAAGTCGTCATTATCTCTTGTTGGTTTGGTAGAGCAGCATCGGGTTCCAAGTGACCAAACTAAATTGCAACTCCTTCATTTCTTGGTACAATTCAGGCTTTACTGATTTATTTTTTACCACGTACCTCCAGAGTTGTCAGCTACCGGTATATCATCGACATTTACACATGTTACCATCTAATATCATGTAGTGGGATTTATCTCTTCTGTTCACAGTATTACGTATTTTACCTGATGATGAATATACACTCACCTTTTCTTGCTGGTGGTTCAGGAGCTAGTGCAACTAAACTATCAATTTCTTAATTATTGAAACTCTTGATTAATATTAAAATATTGCAAACAGTTCCCCCAGAGATGTAGTATGATCAAAAGATTAACCATTGTATTTGAAAGTCTTCCCCATATCATTTTTTTTACACTTGGAATATGTCTGACAGTTATTCGTTGGACTTTTTCCGTTTTAAAGTATGTCCTCGCTCAAACCAGCAGCCAGAAAAGCACTTCATACACCACAGGTCAAATTAACCAACCATATCCAAGTAAAATAATTTCCTGGGTTTTATAGGCGAAATTTCTATATATATAAAGCGTTACACCCTAATTGCACACTTGGCTGTCTCACCATGACACTGAGAAAATGTTAAGCTGTACGAGGCTGTCATGTGGAGGCAAATGGGACCCGGGGTAAGTGTTAATAAGAAGCTGTTGGAATTGCAGTGACGTTAGCCTTAAAACTGTACTTCCAGATAATTGTACCTAAACATTACAACCCTCATAGATATTCTTCAGAACAGTCAATTCGCTTCGGATACACACAGCTTATTAAAAATCCAGTTTATGGTCTTTATACGGAAATTGTGAGTCTAAAAAATATAGTTTGGTTGATAGGGCGATGCTGTTCTAAGGGTCTCATATGAGGGACGAACACCTCGTTAATGGTTTTATTGAGGCTGCAAACTTGAGGCACCTGAAATTTATCACATAAGGAAGTTAGTATTTCTCTTTTTTTTCGTTGCATAATATAAGCACACGCACACACACACACACACACACACACACACACACACACACACACACACACACACACACACACACGTGTGTGTGGAGAGAGAGAGAGAGAGAGAGAGAGAGAGAGAGAGAGAGAGAGAGAGAGAGAGAGAGAGAGAGAGTCTGGAAAAACGTCTATTATGTCGTGGTTAGTATATGGCCTGCTGACTAAGTGGTGAGGTGTAGGGGAGGGTGTTGGGGAGGGTGTAGGGGATGGGTGTAGGGGAAGTGAGTTAAGGTGTAAATGAAAGTTGTGGAAGGAAATGGTAGAGATAAACGAGCATAAAGGAAGGGTTTAGGGGAGAGAGAGAGAGAGAGAGAGAGAGAGAGAGAGAGAGAGAGAGAGAGAGAGAGACCTATGATAGCCAAGTTAAGTTGTGTGTGTGTAAATTTGTGTGCGTATCAATGTGCCTCTGTGTATACTTATGTGCGTGACCAATATCTCGTCACTCTCTGCCTCTCCTCCCCTTTCCTTCCCCACCTGCTTCCCTATCCTCCCCTCCCCCCAGCCCTCTCTCACTCTAACATACACTTCTAACCCCTCCATTATCCCCCTCCCCTCCTCTTCTCCCTCACACACGCCTCCCCTCCCTCACGCTCTTCGTTATGCCCCAGTCACACGTACGTATTAATATGCCACGTAAAGGCAAGTATAGCGACGAATAAGAAAATAAAATAATCGTGGCCATGCGTGGCTGTACGTGGCATTTTTATTCGTGGCTATACGAGGGGGTCAAACAGGCATACCAGAACATACCTACAACAAAATACACACGACAAGCCACGATTGGATACGAACGACCAACGTATACCTTGCGTACTACTCCGCATGGGCTAGGTATGGTCCCGACTTAGCTGCGTATTATTGCGTATCCGTTGCGTATTTCCTTTTACGCGGCCACCCACATAAATATTAAACAAGGTAAAATTTAAGTAACCCCCTCCAGTACGCCCACGTAAGGCCAGGTATTTCCCAGTATGTTCAGGTAACCGTTGTGATTTACCAAGAATGAGATAGGTGTTACCCCACGTATGCTCACCTGTTTCATACGTAGCTCATTCGTGGCCTCAAAATACGCAGGTGTGACTGGGGTTTTACGTAACTCTTCCCCCTCTCCCCCCTGATCTTCCTCACCCCACTTCTCCCTCCCCTCATCCTCTCCCTTACTCTTCATTCTCCACCTCATCCTTTTTCTTACCCTACCTTCTCCCTCCCTCATCCTCTCCCTCCTTTCTTCCCCTCACCTCTCCCACCTCTTTTCTCCTCACCTCTCCCTCCTCTCCTCCCATCACCTCTCCCTTCCCTCGCCTCTCCTCCCTTATCCTCTCCCTTACCCTCACATTTCCCTCTCATCCTCCTCTCTCCCTCTCCCCCCCCATCCTCCCCATTCTCCTTTATCTTTCTCTCTCCCCCACATCCTCTCCTTCACATCCTCTCTCCCTTTCATATCCCCCTTACTCTCACCTTCATCCTTTCCCTCACCCTTCATTCTCCCTTCTCATTGTCTCCCTACCCTCTCTCTCCCCCTTTATCCTTTTCCTCACGCTCCCTCTCATCTCATCCTCTCTCTCACCCTTTCCCCGTATCCTCTCACACCCTATAGCCCCTCACCCTCATCCTATCCTCTCCCCCTGATCCTCTCCTTCCCTCATTTCTTCCCTCCATCACCCCAACCCCCTCCCCCTCGACCCCTATCGTCTGTCTCCCTCCTCATGCCCCTTTCCCTCATCATCCTCCCATTTTTTCTCTCCTCTCCCTTACCCCTCCCCCATACCCACCTCCACCCCATCCATCTTAATAACAAGAATTAACCTCATCCATACAATGATCCCCCCTCCCTTTTTTTTTTTTTCGTCTACCCCTGCCAACTCCAGACGATTTTATTCAGCACAGGGGGGGTGGGGGACTTCTCGCAGTGAAGAGGTTAATCAAGAATACAGCCAATCCCTCCCGCTCGAAAATGCCGCTAAAAATCGTCTGTTGGCAGTGTAAAGTCAACGTAAAATGCTGTAGTAAAGCGGGTAAAAAGAGTCATCCAAGAGAGTCCACACCACCACCACCACCACCACCACAACGCCGCAGTAACCTCTTCAGTACCATAACTTCTTTGTCACTTTCTTCTGATATCTCCCGGCCTTTAACTCAGCAAATATATATATATTTTTTTTCCCGAAATGTAGTCTTCATTAACCCCTTCACAACGAGGGTGTTCTCCTCAACTGAGTAATACAGTACGGTAGCTGCAAGAATGAAATAGTGACATCCTCAGGCCCCAGGAGTCAACTTTTTCACTACGATGACATTATTTTTCACTTCATTCTTGCCATGATAAGATGGTTATTTAATACAGCTTCAGGAAATACTGTAGTGCCTGGAAAAAATCTCCCGTAAATAGTAAAAAATCGCATGACGGTAAGACGAATGAAATATTTCCGTCGCCTTACTGAAGCAGCTAATGGGTAAAGGGAATTCTGACGACGACTGTATGAGGAATAACACCACAAACACGGAGGCAAAAAACTAATAAAAATAAACTACAATAAAAACCAAAGAAAAGCCCCTAACTCCGCCAAGGCAGTCTCAACCCACTTCTTGTTTGGATGACCTTTATCTTTGACCTTATTCGCCCAAAATGTAATCAACTGTTCCCCTGACACTCTCACTGATTACACTACTCGACAAATTTCAACTTTTTATCTAGTTCAGAAACGAGAATGAGTGATTTGGGGTAAACTGACGGTGCTGATTACAAATATGTTTTTATTTTTTCTCCATCACTCACAGATTTTCTGATATTTAGCCTTGAAATTTTTCTTCCACTAGTCAGAAATCAATATGCTCCTATCGCCTGGTTTTGACGGGAATCATTTTTAAATCGAGAAATATTAATTGGGATGCAGAAGTAATATGCAGAAACAAAATTAAGTGAATTATTCCACCTCTGTATATAAACTTCGCTGTAAATACCGGTACTCAAAGGACTTTTTTTTTTTTTTCTCTACATCGCCTTCACGTGTCAGCATCCAGCAATAGTCCGCCATCATACCAGCGCCAATTCTACCTTGGTATCTTTGTTCCATTACCACAATATCCTGGTGAAAACGTCCACCCTGTTCGTCACCAGCATCACCCAAGTTTGTTGGAAAAAAAAAAAAAAAGCAGAGATGTGAGTGATGAAAAAGGATTTTAAGGAATATGCGGCATCCATCACAGGAACTCTTCACCGAATTCCTCGTACTCTTCACAGCGATGGCTGGCCAGAAAACCAGCACCCGCCGACATGTCATAAAAGTACCCCCGCTAATACCAGTACACCAGTCCTGTATGAGACACCCCTAGCATATATTCAATATGGATGGAGGGTGTTAGCGCCGAAGTGGTGACATGAGGAGATGTAGGAGGACTACTGGGCCCCAAGAACTACTGGAATTTGGGGGTAGACCATGAAGCCTTTGTCCAGAGTCGGACACGTAAAAAAAAAAAAAAATCAGTAATGTCTTTGCCTTTAGTCCGCTCTCTCACCCAAGTTGATCTTTTCCTGTCTCTTAAAGATATTCCCAACACTAACCTTTCCATTGCTCTCTGAGGACGGATTAGTTTGTTTTCCAACGATTTTGTCAGTTTCCGGGTCTCACACAACCGTAAGTCATGGCTGGAGTTATACTATACATTCGTTATATACTTTTCGTTTCATACCTAATGGCAAGCTACTCTTCATGACGTCTCTATGTTTACCGAAAGCTTTCCATCCAACTGTAATGCGTCTTTTTATTTTGCTATCATGGTCTTTCGTTAATTTTAGTATTTGCCCCAAGCAACTGTAACTCCTCGACTTCTTCAAGAATTTCCCAGCTTATTCTGGTGACGCTGTTTGGTGTATTTAGATTAAACATTAGTTTTACTCCGGTTCATCTTTAGCCCTACTCTGAGACTTTCTCTGTTCAGGTCATTTAACCATTCTTTCTCTGCTGTTTCAGAGATTAGGACAATGTCATCCACAAATCTTAAATGGTCTTCCTTTTCTTCATCTATGTTTACTCCTTTGGTTTCCCAATCGTGCTTTCTGAAAATTCTTTCTAGGTATGCTGTAAATAATTTTGTTGAAACTGTAACTCCCTGACGCACGCCCTTCTCAATCTCGATTTTTTCCAAGTCTTTATGTAAATTAACTGTCGCAGGTTCGTTTTGTATATGTTTTAGAGCAGTTTTACAATGTTCGCATTTACTCCTTGTTCTCGCAATGAATTTATAATTGTTATTTGCTCCACTGAGTCGAAAGCCTTTCCATAATCAACATAACCTACGCACAGTGTTTTAAAATATTATGTAGTTTTCTCAATTAGCTGATTCATTTTGCGCAGATGATCAGTAGTCGAATACCCGCTTCAGAATCCTGCCTGTTCACGAAGTTGGTTACCTTTCAAATTTGTTGTCCCTCTGTTCATAAGGACTTTGGTGAAGAGCGTGTAAAGAACTTATAATAACCTAATGGGTTGACAGTAAACGAGATCTCCTGATTGCCCCCCTCCCCCCTGCAAAGCAAAACAACCAATGCCCTATACCATGCTTGGGGAACTTTCTTCTTTCCTATACACTGGGCAAACAAGTGGGCGAACCCGCTCTGCACTTGCTTTCCCGCATCCAACAACAAATCTGCTACCACTTCACCTTCTCTCGAAGCCCTCCCTCCCTTCACACCTCTGTGTGTGTATCTCTCTCTCTCTCTCTCTCTCTCTCTCTCTCTGTATATATATATATATATATATATATATATATATATGCGCACACACTCGTATATAGGTCGTTGACCGTATTACTCGCCAGAAAAAATGCAATTTTTTATTTACACTGGCTCGCGAGACTCGGGAATTATTAAACATAAGCATTATTTACCAGTAAAGTGCGCTTTGTGAGCGCGTGACGAACGAGCGTGCGTTTGTACATACGCCATCATCATAATTTCATTTCGGTGTAAACTTTCAACATTTCTGGTGGGGTGGCTGAATAATAACAGAAGAATAACTGTGCTAAAATATTTTCTTTCTCACGTTTTCTCTGTCATATTTTCTCTCTGGATGTGCATATAGCGAGACGCCGTAGCTTTTATCACACGCGCAATGTTCAGTTCTCTGCTCCCGACTTGCCGTGTCAACGAACTGCATTGATAAACACTTGACTATTGATCGAATGATAAAACCCAGAAATGATATCCTTGCTGATATCACCTCATGAACATACAAAAAACCTTCATGTATAATTATGAGCGTAATATCCGATATTTAATTGTTATTTTTTTTGCAAGAAAATATAATGTTACACCAGGAAATTTTTTTAAATTCGATTTCATAGCGAAGCATGTCAACTGAAGCCCTCGGTACATTCCTTGGAAAGCTGGGATACCATGGGGTTTCTTTGGTCTAATGAGTAAATATACAGTTAAAAATAAAATTACTTTTGTATGTATCTACTACCTACTGAGAAAATCTGTTCTCTATCTCACATAGTAGAAAAGTCATTAGCCTCTGAAAACTATCGAGGTTGGGCCGCTTCGTGTCGGGCCGCTCGTTTCTCAGGTGAACACTAAACATCGCTTCGTTCGCTGCGCTCGCTCCCTTTTAACAACGGCAAGTGCTCTCTCTCTCTCTCTCTCTCTCTCTAAGTGTCATATTAGGACTCATTTAGCCACCTGCTCCCCTCCCCTACTCATTTCCCATGACTCAGAATAACTTAGTGCCATAATTCCTTCCTTCTCTCTCTCTCTCTCTCTCTCTCTCTCTCTCTACCTACCTACCTACCTATTTATCATTTCACATACTTATTACGTTCTTTCTAATGTTCAACTTCCTCACTCTTACATATGTGGAGGTATCGCACACAGGTATCTACAGTATATATCTATTTCTATCTTTATATATATATATATATATATATATATATATATATATATATATGTGTGTGTGTGTGTGTGTGTGTGTACATACATATACATGTACAGTACATACATACATTATATATATATATATATATATATATATATATATATATATATATATATATATATATATATATATACCTTCTCTCGCCACCTTTCCTCCCTCTCATCTTTCTTAACTAGTACGATCTGTCTCTCTTATTTTCACCCCTTTCTCCCTTCTCTCTCTCGTTTTTACCTCCTCTCTTCCCCAGCACATCTCTAGCCATTGGCAACTCTCTCTCTCTCTCTCTCTCTCTCTCTCTCTCTCTCTCAAAAACGCCTCAAAATCACCAAGTAAAAAGGAGTATCAAATTGGCTTAAGCGAGCGAGCGCTGGGTATAAATGACTTGATACGAGACGATAAATTTTACGGCGGGGAGAGAGAGAGAGAGAGAGAGAGAGAGAGAGAGAGAGAGAGAGAGAGAGAGAGAGAGAGAGTGTTTGTGTTAGAAATACAGATCACACAGACTCAGCGAGGAAGTTCAACCCAAATTCTTTACTCTATTACCTTGGTTCTAGAAAACAACACATCAAAGCAGAAGACTCTCCCCCACCCACTGCCACCTCCGAGTCATCAACCTTTTCGTAACGATGACGTCTTAGTTTATCTTCGCTACCTTCAAGTGATTTTATTATCATTATTATTATTATTATTATTTTAAGAACTCTGATATTTATTGGATTAATGGGTACTATACATCCAGCCTGTTCGTAAAACCTCGTCCAAGCTGAATATAGTTGTTTGTAAATAGTAAGAGTACAACATGAGGGTTCTTCTCTGGCTTCAAGCTGTGTGTGTGTGTGTGTGTGTGTGTGTGTGTGTGTGTGTGTGTGTGTGTGTGTGTGAGAGAGAGAGAGAGAGAGAGAGAGAGAGAGAGAGAGAGACGTTTACCCCGTTCAGTAAAGTCCTAATTTTTTCCCTGCTGTCTACAGATGGTTTTAGTTTGCTAGGGAACTTTTTCTTTTCTTAACTGAGGTGGTCTGAATCGGCCTCAGGTAATTCCTTCACCACGACAAGTCCCTAAGCTAATAAAATCTATCCTCTGGTAGCAAGAACAGCCATCGTACTGAAGAAGTTAACAATGTGCTGAGAAAAATGGTGAGGCTGTAAAGTGATAAGTCTCTGATCACTACAATCATACATTATTATTATTATTTTCTTTTTGTCATTAAATTCTGGGTACCTCTACACGATTTCGTTCAATTTCCCTGAGTTTTCATGTTTATGCAACTCCTTTCGTTCGAGAAGTCCCCCCCAAACCTGAATAAAATCTCCTGGTGAAGCAAGAATACGAAAATTAAGTCCTCGGATTGAAGGGGTACAGTTCATCCTTCAGGCTGGATGATGACCTCTGTTTAAAGTACATTCTTCCTGCGATCAGATGCTTTTATTAATCTTAGTAGAGTTAATAAGCAGAAAAATAATTAACGAGGGCAATATCTACGTCTACAAATTCCCTGGAGACTGAAAATAAATAAAAATGACATCAAAATACCAAATGAATTTAATAAGGGTCCTAAACGCATGTGGTTTTGGTTTATTTTTTTTTCAAGACTTTTTCCATATATTTTCACTCGGGTCTTTCCCCTGCATGTTGCGCTTACTACTTCCCAAAACACGAGATTATGGTGTTTGAGAGGAATGAAGTCACAGAGTGTGCAGTGAGGTTGGATGGTGAGGATATGGAGAATGTTAGTGCATTCAAGTACTTGGGTAGTGTGATGAGTAAGGATGGAACTTTGGGGGATGAAGTACGTGAAAGGGTACAGCAGGGAAGGAAGGTTGTTGGCACACTGAAAGCAGTGATGAGAAATAGGGAGGTGAGTATGGAAGTTAAGAAGTCACTGCATGATGGTATTGTGATCCCTACCCTGACGTATGGAAGCGAGGCGTGGACCTTGCAAGAGGGGAACAAGTCAAGAGTGAGAGCAGTGGAAATGAGTTACTTGAGAGGAGCATGTGGAGTGACATGGAGGGACAGGTTGACGAATGAAGAAGTGAAGGAACGTTGTGGGGTAGATGTGGATGTGGTTGAAAAGATTAGGAGAAATACACTGAGGTGGTTTGGACATGTGGAGAGGATGGAGAATGAAAGACTGACTAAGAGGGTGTATGTAGGTGAGGTGGAGGGAGGGAGAGGGAGGGGTAGACCGAGGATGAGGTGGAGGGATGGAGTTGAGAGGTATATGAGGGAGGGGGGTGAGTTGGGGGAGGGGAGTCAAATGGTGGGTGACAGAGTGACTTGGAGGCGTTTTGTCTGCGGCCACCCTTTGCGGGATTAGGGCGTCGGGCTATAGATAGATAGATAGATAGATGAGTGAATAATTTTTACCTGCATGCATCCATAGCTGCATATTTATGAACAGCATAAAGCCTGAGAGAAAGAGAGAGAAAGAAAGAAAGAGAGAGAGAGAGAGAGAGAGAGAGGGAGAGAGAGAATCACATACATTATACTCAGCCCATACAGACCTTATGATTCCAGTAAGGCGATTCGACCTGAATATTAACAGAAAGTCTTATTATATTCCTCTAAGCAAAGAGGACAGAACAGCAAGAAAGCTCTCCCATACCCTCCAAACCCCCCAGCAATAAACCGTACAGGAAAATAGAGAGACGCACCTAACTGGATGAAAATACTTGAGGGAAACTTTACATGTGCGGCTGTAGTATTAAGAATGGAGTTTGAAAGCATGCAGTCCTAAAACACAAATAATCTTTTTCCAATTAACGAGCTCTTCTCTTGGTTTTTCTACCTAGTGCCTTTTTATAACCTGTGGAGCGCAGTTTATATAAGGTAATTACTATGCTCCAGTCTGGCTTGAATTGGATAATCTCTCCCTTCAGAAACAGTGATGATTTAATGGTGATACAAAACAATGCCAGTAAGAGACAAGTGATGGTTTAATATGGTTCTGAATATTTTAGCATCACACTACAAACAACATATTCTGGTAGTTTGTTCCATTCTTCCGCAGTTCCATTAGAACAGAAACAGTTAGTGCTCTCTGATTTAACGCTACGACCTTTTATTCTGAGTTCATTGCCCCTTCTGAGATGAATGAGGAATTACTGTAAAGAACTCTATTTCAACACTGTTCTGTTAATTTCCCAGTAAACCATCCATTTTCTGCTTTCAAGAGGGAGCAAATTCACTTTCTTTGGCTGTTCTTCACAACTTCTAGATCTTGAAGAAAAAATTAAATGAGCAGCGCATCTCCGAAAAGATTTTCTGATCTGATGGTGATTTTCTTCTGGTGTGAATCCCAGAGCTAGGGTGCATTTTCCTCGTGTGGTATGATTAAGCTTTTATGAAGAGGTAAAACGGGAAGTTTCTACAAATACTCGTAACTCCTAACATTTTACTCTTTTTCTTTACTACCTCATTATACAGCTGCTAAAATTTCATGTTTTTGAGACATGAATACCGAGATCCTTGACATAATGAGCTTCGTTTACCTTTTGGTCTATCGTTTCCAACTCATATTTTCTATTACATTTCATACATGCAGAATCTCATTATTATGTATGTTGAACGACATCTGCCATTTCATAAATGATGCAGCTCTTACGTTGGAATCTATTTTAAGGACAAGTTATCGTGAATGGACAACACCGCACTTCAAATATTGGTGCCATCCTCGAATTCTGATTTTATACAGCCGAATTCCATTCCTATGTTATTCATATATATAATAAACAATAATGAACCAACAACTGAACCCTGAAGTACAACACTAGCGACAGTTACCCAGTGTGAAGATGAAACACTTACCATTCGTTTTTTGTCAGTTGGTTATCCATATATTCACAATCCTTGTTTTTCTCTGGTTCATAATTTCACCAACTGCCTTAGAAAAGCACTTTGGTAGTCTTTATAAGCAATACCAACTGAACGTTTCTCATCATGAATAAGGAACATCTTGCAAATGTCAGGCAAAGTAGCCAAACACCATCTACACCTCCTGAAGCCTCATCAAACTGTCGATTTCCAGGTTTATTTTATTACTAAGAAAAGACTCAAGCACTACCTAATACTGACGTGAGATTAACTGGTCCGTGATATTTAGCCAGAGTTTTTCTATCCTTTAAAAAAAAAAAATGGTGAAACTGACGCCAATTTTCAAACCTGTACACCCACATCATCTCCATACAACGTACTGGGAATATCTGTGAGAGGCTTTATAACCAAACCCCTCATATGTTCCACAACCTTGGGGTAATATCCGTCTGGCCCAGGAGTTTTATTACCATTCATCTCACTGATCTGCTCCACTGCTACCACCTCTCTGACAGTTAAGTTTTCTATCATATGCCCGTAAATTCTAGTATATTAGCATCTCTGGCTGATTCCATTACTAGTCGATGAAGGAAGCTGTCGTCAATAAGTTCAGTCATGTGAGATTCACCTTCGCTTCCTGAAATATTGAGAGAGAGAGAGAGAGAGAGAGAGAGAGAGAGAGTAATGTGGTACCCAACTCCCTGCGACAGAACTATTGATTGGCTCGATACGATATTTACACCTCACCCAATTGCAATCCTTGACACTTCTGCTTCATTGAGGCCACCCTAGCGATCGATTAGGGGAGATGGAGAGGAAGAGAGGGAAGAGGAATGGGAGAGGAGGAGGAGGAGGAGGAAGTGGAGTGGAGAAAAAGAATGGTATGAGAGGGGAAGAAAGGAGGAATGAGGAGTGGTGAGAGAAGAGAAAGGAAGAGGGGAGATTGAAGGTAGGATGGAGGGAAAAGAGAAAGGAGGTAAAATAAGGGATGATAGAGTAGAAGTAATAGAGAGATGAGTGAGTGTATTAAGTAAAAAGACGAGGCGAAGAATGAGGAAGTGTGACAAGGAAGGGGAGATGAGATGAGATGAGATGAGATGAGATGAGATAGATAGAGAGAGAGAGAGAGAGAGAGAGAGAGAGAGAGAGAGAAGAAAAAAAGGGTGAAAATGAGAGATCAGAGGGGACAGGGTAAGAGGAGAGGCAAATGGATGAAGATAAAGGGGAGGGGAGAGGAGGGGTGAGGGGGAGGGAAGGGAGGGCTGAATGAGGTGGGGGTGAAAGTAGTAGTGCCAAATAGCGGGCATTCTGGCACTGCTACACCACACCACCACTACACCACCTGCTCTCACACCACGAATCACCACACCACATCTCACCACACCACCACATCATAACATCAGATCATCACACCACACTATGTGCCTTCATGTTCTCACAGCGCCACCACTCTCACACCAAAACACCACACATCACCACTTTCTCATACCACACCACACATCATTATCATCAGATCACACCACCATCAAACCACGGCATACCACACACCACCACAATCAACCAAACAGCCACACTACACAAAACACATCCTGCCCCACCACACCACACCACACCACCACCGCATACTACCACACTACAACACAAGCACACCACCCAAGCCTCCCCCACAACCTTCACACCAATACACCCACTACACCAGCACACAGAGCAACTAATTACACACCTGATACGCCGCACCAACTAATCCCCCAATCCACCAGCATAACCACCAATTACAAATCATATCCCACCCAAACACAACCACCTCTCTCGCTCTAATGGCCTGGATTACGCTAGATTCGCATTCCCTCATTTAACGCAACTAAAACACAAAATTTTGGTAAGGTCCATTCGTAATTGTATCGGTCGTTAAGCCATGATGCGGTAAAGTGTGTGTGTGTGTGTGTGTGTGTGTGTGTGTGTGTGTGTGTGTGTGTGTGTGTGTGTGTGTGTGTGTGTGTGTGTGTGTGTGTGTGTGTGTGTGTGTGTGTGTGTGTGTGTGTGTGTGTGTGTGTGTGTGTGTGTGTGTGTGTGTGTGTGTGTGTGTGTGTGTGTGTGTGTGTGTGTGTGTGTGTGTGTGTGTGTGTGTGTGTGTGTGTGTGTGTGTGTGTGTGTGTGTGTGTGTAGCTATACGAATACTGTCCGACATTCTATTCTTGCCACCACCGGACGATTTCATTCAGCTTACGGGAGATCATAGGCAGTGAAAAGACGAATAACATCATCAGGTCAGAACACCCTCGCAATGAAGAGGCAACTGGAGGCATTATGTGACCTCTCCATCTCGAAAAAGTCTCCCCTTGACCTGGATAACCTCAAAATAGAAACAAACTAGATAAGAAACACATCCTCGTACTGAAAGAGGCCAAAATCAAACCCCACCAGATTTAAAACGCTGAATAAAATCGTCTGGATGTAACAGGGGTAAGATCAAAGAAATAACGTCATTGTACTAAATATGTGTAGTAGTGTACTCATATCCACGTTTAAGTACATGTATAATATTCATTGGAAAATATGGTTATTCATAATATTGTATCCTCGACACCTGACATTATTCATTATTATTTTCTTATTAATTGGAGCACGTTAGAGTCGTACCTTGAATTGTCATACTTCAGGTATTACTGATTTAGCCCTTATATTCCACATCCTTAATAATCATCCCTTCTACTTAACATCACTTATATTCTACATTACTTATATGCCACATCCCTTATACTCCAAAACATTTATATTTCCCATCCCTTATATTCATCCCATATACTCCACACGCCTTATACATCACAGCCCTTATACTCCACATCCTTTATACTCTACATCCCTTATCCTCCACATCCCTTCTATGCCACCCTTATTCTTCACAACCCTTATACTCCACATCCCTTATATCCCACCTTATATTCCACATCCCTTACACTCCACATCAATCTGTTCTTTAATATTCCATAGCATACTGATATATTCTTCTGTATTCAAGCATCTGTAAATAATATCTGCATTAGTATGTTCCACAGCATACTATTATATATATATATATTTTTTTATCGCAGCATACTCAATTCTGCTTTTATCCCACAACACACAAATAAAATATCAAACCAATATTTTTTTTAAGTGAGTGATATCAGTATTTGTAAATCCCAGCATACTATTTTTTTTTTTTTACATTCTGCATCATACTATTATATTTTTATATCACAGCATACTAGTTGATACAGCATACTAGTTTATTCCACAGCATACTAATTTATTCGTTACTATTCCACATCATACTACAGTAATTTACCATTTACACTCCTCATCACACTAATTTATTCAACGTCCCATGGCATACTAATTAGTTAACTTCTCAGCTTTATTTTCATTCACGTTAATTGGCACGAGTATCTCGTTAGTTAACTCAGGCATCCAAGGAGACGAAGCATAAATTTACCAGCCTATTTTGTCTGTACGCAAATTTACAGACATTTCTCGTTATCTTGCAACACACTAGTTATTCCAGGCACTCTTGAAACTCACCATTAATCTATCAGGAATACTTCTTATAATTTCATGCATTTTGTAACGACATGTCACTTCACGACACAACCTTTAAAACAAAGTTTACATAAATTATCATCAAATATATACATATATATATATATATATATATATATATATATATATATATATATATATATATATACAGTATATATGGGACGAAAACGAAGGCGTGACCAGCATTTATTGGAATCTCAAATGACACTTCTACTTTTCATTGTTTCATTTTTCCTGTTTTTTTTTTTTGGGGGGGGGATCTTATAATATGCTCCACCTATAGTGGTAAAAAGGGTTAGAGTGATGATGAGGATGATGTGATTCTGGTATTCAATTAATCACGATGACCAAAAATTGTGGTATTCTATAATTAGTTCGGCGGAATGCTTTTGAGGTGGTCTGGCCCCAGGGTGTGTGTGGGGGAGGGGATGATAGAGAGGGTGTGAGGCAATGACGGTGACGTGAGGAGGAGGAGAGGAAGACTGAGGACGAGGTGGTACAGGCATCATGGAATGGAGAGAGAGAGAGAGAGAGAGAGAGAGAGAGAGAGAGAGAGAGAGAATAACACCGGACCCAACCGGAACTGAGAGGACAAGCAGATGAACAGCGATGACAGACTGACTGACTGAGAAACAGACTGACAGACAGATACAAACAGACACACAGACAGGTACACATAGACAGGCAGAAAACCTGACCTTTGTCAACTAAGAGTACGCTGTCACGTTCACCGAGACGCATCAAAATACGTATCATTCCGCTGCGGCTTCTTTGCTAGGATTAAAACACACTACAGATGTCATTACAGCTAAAAGAACTATCCACAACATTTACTACTACTACTACTGCTACTACTACAGCTACTACTACTACTACTACTCACCGCCATCGCTCTCCCGTCACTCGCCAGCAAGGAATCCAAACACAACACACCTGCAAGGGAAAGAAAAAACACAAAATAAATAAAAGTTCGGTATCGGATCATTAGTGTCTGATTACTATGTGAGTTATTTTCTGTGAGGCTCAAATTTACGCAACATTATTCGCTCTAACTACGGACGATTTTATTCAGAAGTCAATATGAAAAAATCTAACTCTACTGCGATGGTGGAATTCAGTTATTTTATTCCGTTTTATTGCTGACGATTTTATTCTGAGAGAGAGAGAGAGAGAGAGAGAGAGAGAGAGAGAGAGAGAGAGAGAGAGAGAGAGAGAGAGAGAGAGAGAGACAGACAGACAGACAGACAGACAGACAGACAGAGACAGAGGGAGAGCATATTTTTCTTATTTCGAGGAAAAATAAGAATTCCATTTACGTTAAACTAGAGCTGTAAGGGAACGCTTTTCCATTTTAAAAGAAAAATAACACGCGCAGGTAGGGCAGCCTCAGGTATGTCTATTTTTTCATGTAAAAGAATATGCCTCTCTCTCTCTCTCTCTCTCTCTCTCTCTCTCTCTCTCTCTCTCTCTCTCTCTCTCTCTCTTTGATGTCACGTATTATTATCATCATCATTATTATTATTATTATCATCATCATCATCATCATCACTACCATCGCCATCATCGTCGTCACCATCACAGTCACCATTACAAAGATCATTACTACCATTATCATCATCAGCAAAACAACAACTACAATTACTATTAACATCATCATCAACCTGTAAGTCCACTTTGGGATGTAAACTTCTCTCAGCTGCCTCCACTCTGACCCATTACATGTTAAGGGGGTATCATACGGAAAGTCGTACCTTTGCTGAGGAAACGAGAGTAAATCGGCACGATATCGTGGTAAATGTTGACAGTATCCTCGGAAGGCTTGCAATCCGTTTGGACTGACTCTCGCCCACCATACGATACAAAACAGTGTGACCAACTAGCTGACTCAACAGAGAATATTTCGTGCTTTAGCAATAAACATCTGACCTATCACAGAATACTTAACTTTATTTTTAAATTAATATTAATAATTATAAAAGCCTTGAAGAGTAAAGAGTTCATGCACTGATGAATACTGTGATGATCCCGATAAAATAATCATGTGTGTACATTTGGGGACTCGGCTGCCAAACGCACCACGTGAGGCGAACACGACACAGGAGAGCAGTACCTCTGTGCAATACAATATCTTGAGCACCCACACTGCTTCATTAGTGAAAATACGATTTCCTGGACTAGGGCTGCTGAATTCGCCCTTATTGAAAAACTGAGTCAATTTCCTTGTCTCTGGAATCACAGAGATGATATGTTCCACAAGAGAACAGCAGCAATTGGTCTCGCCCTAGAAAATGAGAAAGCCATTATAACCGGTAGGGTCCCTGGACAATTCCGTCTGTTTGCATACAATACTGCTTTTCCTTCATCTTTATCGAGTCGGCGATCGCATTCGCCAGTGACCTTGACTGGGTCCAAGCGAGAATAAGAATGGTCGTCGCCGACAATACGAGGAACGTGTGTGATAAGGCCTGTGCCTGGCTCCACGGAACTTTACCATGGCAAACCTAATACGAGGTACCGTGTGATACCGCCTTTAGTTGTATTTAAGTATTTTATCCCTCTATAAAATACCACTCCATCTCTGCGATGCCATTCCGTTACGTTACAGTAATTATCCTGATTCTCTTCATATTCCACTTTCTCCCTGTTCAACTAGCAATTTAAACAGTAACCTGGATGTAAAATCAATTGTTGTGGGTCGTGTTCTGGGGGATGAATGTGACTTAGCAAAACTCTGACTGCCTAAATAATCCCTGTACAGCCGACAGGGAATACTCAAAGCATTCTTCTTCATTTTCTCCTTCTTCTTCTCTTCCTTCTTCTTCTTGTTCTTCTTTTTCTCCTCCTCCTCATTCTTCTCCTTCTATTCTTCCTCTTCCTCCTTCTTCTTCTTTGCCAGCCTATTGCCCTCACTCCATTTCTGGGCTGCCACTCTTATCCTCGCTATCTAGTACTGTTATGACTATCTTATTTTATTTTTGATACTTATAGACGATTTTCTACACCTAAGGCAGGATGTTTGACAGTGAAATGGTTGGCAACGATCTCTATAAACCTATTCGGCACAAAGACGTATTTTATTTATTTATTTATTTATTCATTTATTTACTTTTGTCAACACTAGATGATTATATTCATTCCAGGAAATACTTCTCGTGGTGAAAAGGTTAATTGCTCTGGCCATTAGTGTCGTCCAAATTATTACACGTTTTAAAAGGGAGAATGCACACACACACACACACACACACACACACACACACACACACACACTCAGCTATTCATAAAGGTCACTATGACAACACTCGGGGATACACACACACACACACACACACACACACACACACACACACACACACACACACACACACACACGTGGGTACTCACGCTTTCAACTGTACAAACACAACTATTCACTCGCACAACTAGGGCCACTTAGCTTTTGTTTTTGTCTGTCTGTCTGTCTGCCTGTACTGTAACGGCTGGCTTGCACACACCTCCCTCATGACTGGATATGTCTACTATACATGTTCAAGTCTTGTACGGATCCTGAAGGCCAACTGATCCGTACGGCAAGGGACACCACACTAACTGGAGAAATGACCCACCTCCACCCAATGCTACACGCACGGGTATACCAGCATGAAGGTGTCTTTTGGAATGCAGTGAGGAATGCGCATGGAATGCCGTTTCGCTGGAATGACAGTGTTTATAAAAGTATAAAAATGAACTAGATACGAATGTAGGAAAGGTGCTGACAGGTGAAAAAATAAATTGAGGACATAACAGCATCTTTAAATCACAGGGAATGACACCTATTCTACCTGGGCTAACCCAAGACAATTTTTACCTGGCAGGGCTCTTGTTTGGCGTGCCACAGTTCACAAATGCGAGTATTTTTTTCCCTTCGGAGAACAAATTTTACATGCAAGTCGCCTTGTGGCGAGGAGAAAACACATCCACTTCAAAACCCAGTAAACTACAAAATAAGTAAATCTCACTTTAATTAACAAAATGGCAAGTTGTGATCGATTATTAAGTCTTTCCTTGTCGCCATTGTGAATGTTTAAAACCCCATTATATGATTCTAATCATCACAATGTGTAAATAAAGAAATAAATACTGCTCGTAAAAAATTTCGGCTGGTAGTAAGTTTGGCTACTAAAATTTTATTTGGCTCTTAAATCTGAAACCTTTGGAGCCAAATGGCTGGCAACCATCGGCAGTTAGCAAGAGCCCTGCCTGGCACTGGAATACAGGGGTCTGTGGGTATAGTGTCCGTGATAATCGAACCCGAATCTCGATGGCTGGCAGACAAACACACTATGCATTCAAACTCTAGCGACTCTGCTATTAGACTTTTCATTTAATATATTATTCACTTACAACTGCCAAACGATCCTGCTTGCTTTGAAGAGGGAAGGGGTCAACATAGCTTAACAGAGATGGAAAACAGCAGGAAGGCAGAAGGTGTGTGAAAGGAACGGGTGTGGAAGGGAAGGGGGGAAGGAAGAGGGGAGGGAAGGGGGGAAGAAGGGAGGGGGATGGCAGGCCGTACCATATAGGCCACACTATCTCTGGCCTTAACTAGGGGACCGAATAAACTAGATAAGAGGTGCTGCTCATCTTTTGAAGTTCGGGTAAAACTGAGGCCTCTACCCTCCACCCCAATCACTCTCTCTCTCTCTCTCTCTCTCTCTCTGCCAAACCCCACACCCACTGCCGGCCATAATGCAAAGCCTGTCTCACTGCTAACTGTAAAAAGCCTACTATTTATGTACTTATAAATACAACTATATACAGAGGCTGGCGGACCACTTAGGAAGGCAGTGTCATCTACTCTGGCCATGTCGACTGAGAAATCGAACTAATACGATTATTTTAGATTTGGTCAGACCTGGTTAAATAGTAAATTAGGACAGGTTGGGTTATAGCAGAGTAGGTGAAAACATATAGCAGATTAGGTTAGATTAGGTTTGGGCCACGTTAGGTTAGGTTAGGGCATGGTTTCGTCGGGTTAGTTTAGGTAGGTTAATTTCTTCATTCCATTTTTTTTTTCTTTTTTAAACAGAAGAATTCATTTACCTCAGGAGAGACTTTTGGAACTAGTGGGGTATGATACAGCCGTCATTAAGTTTTTCTCCGCCATGGAGGCCTTCGAATATCAAAAAAATCTTCTGGTGATACCACAAAAAGTAAAAATATATATTCCCGGACAGAATGAATTAAAGGAAATCAGAAACGAAGAATAAAGAAAAAAAAAATGGATAGGAAAAAACAGGAGGCAATGAAAGATAGGTCAATAGCAAAGAAAAAGGAAAGCAGAGACAGAGACTATGGAAATGAGTGTATTAGCCCACCAACCTCAATAAAAATCTTATATTTCTGCAATATCTCTTTCATACAAGGCGAATACTTTTACGGTCTCACATAGCCAAGATATTCTACGGTCTTGATCTGCCCTGTTACACTGTCTTAAAAATGGCTAACCTCCGCCAACACCAATAAAATTCATTATTTATTCCAGCATCCTGACCCTGATCCACCTCTAAATCTAATCAACTATTCCTTGGCCCACTTCTCACCTATCCACCCGCCTTCACTGAAATTCATTTACAACTTTTTGAGATATTTTGTACATAGACAAACAGACACGAGTGAATACATAACCTCCGTCCAACTTCGTGTGCGGAAGTAAAAATGAACAGGGACAAAGATGGCAGAGACAAACAGAAAAAGAAAGAGAAGAAACAAACAAAGAGAGAAGCAGCACAAGTTGGTGGGCAAACATGCCATTTTTTGTGCCTTTGTGTGTGTGTGTGTGTGTGTGTGTGTGTGTGTGTGTGTGTGTGTGTGTGTGTGTGTGTGTGTGTGTGTGTCTCCGGGTTGGATGTTTGGTGAAGAATCAGGCTTCGTTTTCAAGCGCTTTTTCTTTTTTACCAACACACGCACGGGCACGCGGTCTCAAAACTCACACACACACACACACACACACACACACACACACACACACACACACACACACACACACACACACACAGATTAAAGACGATAAGCAATGTTCTTCTTAGCTTTCCATATGACAGGACGACGAGATGCGATAAAATAACAGTAAGAAAGACTAAGAAAAATAACAAGAAATTAATATAGCCTCTTCTACCTCCCCTCCTTCGCCAAGTGGATCAGTGTAGCGATTTTCTTCAGGTTACATTAAGACGATTTTCTTATCTTACTGCAGGTGACGTATTTTCTAGTTTATTCATGCTTACGAGAGATTTTTAAACTTAGGGGAATTAGATTCGTCATACTAGGACGCTCTTCTGAATCATAACAAAATCGCCTAGAAGCTGAGAGACTAGTATGAAAAATAAACTGCCGAAGTAAAAGGGTTAAAGAAGACATAGCTAAAGGTGAAAAACATGGGGACTTTGCTTCACCTAACAAGACGATTTTATTCAGCTGTCGGGAACTTTAGATCATCCAAACGTAAGTATTTTATTCAGACTGGCCAGACGATTTTACTGTTGAGGGAAATCGCCGGAGACCAGAGTTTAAATAATATTCCGCTTAAACGAACGTACACCTTTATCGTCAGACTAATACAGGACGATTTTATTCAGCTGAGGAATGAACTCATTTTCTGTGGCTGCTGTGGATGATTTTATGCAGATGAGAGAAATCCTGGCTGAAATGGGCTAAGAGGTTATTCATTCTAGTACATCATCATCATCAAGACTACCATCGACATCATCATCATAATTCCGATCACCCTCATCATCACTAGCATCGCCATCATCACCACTGCCGTCATCAGAATTAAGACTATCATTATCACCGTCATCACTCTCACCATCATCATCATCATCGTAACTCCACCTCCCACTATAATTTACTGGTTGGGGCAGGATCCAGAATCAGGGGAACATTAAAATGACCGTCGGGGCACCATCATCAGCGTGCCAAGTCAGATGAGCCGTGCATCCTTCCCCCTCATCCTCCAGCCTTTCTAGCATCACATTAAAATAAATAATCCCGTAATAAAAAAATATATATATATCGGAGAGGCAACGACGTGGGCCAAAAGTCGATTCCTTCACCACTAAGCCCATTCTTCCCAAAGGTGGATTATTCGTTGTCTTGGTGAGGCGATTAATTCTGAAAATCTTTAGTAATGAGGGCAATAACGAAGGCTGTACCTAATCTCTTATATTTCCAAATTATCCCCAATGCAGAATAAAATCGACAGGAAATGGCAAGAATAGTGTAAGAAAAAAAAAACTTGTAAGGAGGCCGAAGTATCCGAGAGACATAAAAATAATTAATTTAGAAAAATGGGCCTTATATTCGTTTGACCCATTAGCAAGGCCTCCAGTCCAAAAAATGATGATGATGATGATGATGATGATGAAACAACAACAATACTACTACTACTATAATAATAATAATGATAATAATAATAATAATAATAAAATACCAGGGTCATTCATCATTCAGCACGTCTTTCAGGCCTTCGTGAATAAAAATAGATGAAACAAAGGCTTCAGCAGAATGACGTCATCGCCCTCATGCATGTCTGATGAGAAGAGGGAAGAGAGGCGAGGAGGAAAGGGAGGAGGGAGGGAGGAGGAGGAGGGAAAAGGGAGGGGTAAAGGAAGAGGACAACACGGGAAAGGAGGGGAAGGAGGGGAGAAAGGGAATAAAGGGGGAGGAAAGGGATGGAGATGAAGAGGGAGAGGAGAGAGAATGGAAGCTAAATGGGGAGGAGGAAGGAGAAATGGGAAGGAGAGGGGGAGGAGGGAAGAAAGAGCGAATGAAAGAGGGAGGGGGAGAGAGAGGACAACAGGGAAAAGGAAGGGGGAAATGGGGAAGGAAGATGATCAAGAGGAAAGAGTGGGATTGGGATTGAGAGGGAGAGGAGTGGGGGGGGGAATTAAAAAAGGAGGTGGAGGAGGAAGAGGGAGAAATAGGAGAGGGGAGGGGGAAGAGGGAGGAAACAGAGGGTGGAGGGAAACGGTACAACGGAAAACGGAAAGATGGAGAGAGAGAGAGAGAGAGAGAGAGAGAGAGAGAGAGAGAGAGAGAGAGAATTACTTTACCTATCAACGTAAAGAGTAAAGAGAGACGGGGGGAGGAGGGGGAGGGAGCAAAGAGGTGAGAGGATGCATACAGAGTGAGAGATGGGACAGAAATGGGGGAAGGAGAGAGGAGGAGAGGAGGAAGAATGGGGGGAGGGGAAAACAGAGAAAGAGAGAAGGGGGAGGAGTGCTGAAACCTTGGCTGGTGTGGTGTTGGCAGAGAGAGAGAGAGAGAGAGAGAGAGAGAGAGAGAGAGAGAGAGAGAGAGAGAGAGAGAGAATTTATAACAGCTAAATCATATAACCATTAATATCCATCCTGTGAGTGGAAGCCTCGAATTACTGACATCACAAGCCCAGGAAAAAGCCCAAAAAATAAAATGGCTAAATGAAGGAGGTGGAGGATGGAACGAAAGAAAGAAAGAAAAAAGGAGGCGGAGGCGAAGGAGAAGGATAATGATGATGATAATAAGACGAAGAAGAACCACCACAACCACCACCACCACCACAACAACAACAAAATGAAGACAGGAGGAAAGGCACAGGACGAAAGGGAAATAAATACAGAAGATAAGGACGATGACAGAAGATGGTGAAGTGATTTAAGTGGCCGGGGTATGACAAGCATGACGGAATAAGTAACAATAAGTGTCACTTGTGATACGACCTTGCTGTAACGTGAGCAGCTACGTACACACACACACACACACCAAAGCAGTAACAGTAGACGGGATATTACAAGTCTGACTCACCACTGTAAAAATACATTTACCGGCATGTAAGAATACTTAGGTGAGATTCCCTTCCCCCCTCACTCACTATCACACACACACACACACACACACACACACACACACACACACACACACACACACACACACACACACACACAGCAGCTTAGAGGGACGAGGTTCATTCACACCTTAATCAACAAACAATAATCAAATAAGCGTTAATCATAGCAGGTTGCCAGGTACCATATTCACAGGTATTCTTGAGCTTAAATCTTGCGTAAGACTGCATTTTACTCTACTATATCTACTCAAAATGTTGTCAAAAACTTCACAGCTACGCCAGAGTGAATATCAGCGAGAGAAACAATACGACCCGACAAAATTTCTTACATTATTTCACTACTATGGAGATTTGTTTATCTTAAGAGGATTTTTTACGAGTACCCTCCCAGTGCCCTCAGTTGCCGGTATATTTACGTTGCTGCTACTGTTGAACTTTTCTTACTACCTACAACTACTACAACTGCCATTACTACTACTACAACTGGCACTACTACTACTACTACTACTACTACTACTATATTTTCTCACTGCAATAAAGAGAGAATGAAAGCTTCAACCAAGGTCACCGCTATGAAATGACCAAAACGAAACTTGGCCAAGTATACCCAGCCACAGGGGGATCGAACCCTCCATCCATTATCATGCTCTTGTATGTGTATGCATGCATACATGTATATATGTGTGTCGATGTTCAAGTATGTATGTACGGTATGCATGTATGTATCTAACCTCTTCACTCAGAAAAAATCTCTCCTAAGCTAAATAAAATCGTTTTGAGATAGCAAGGAAAAAATTACTTCATCGGCAAGGGGGACCATATACAAGGCGTGGCAGGAGGAAACGGCATGGCTTTGAGATATGAGAGATGAATGAATGTTAAACAGAAAATGCAAAATAAACACTGGTCCAAATCTCCCCCATTATGAAGCAACAGAGCGATCGTATGGAGGGATTATAAGGGACATCATTTTCACCCATAAGGCAGCTCCATAAATAGTGATATTTGAACCCATATGGACATGATTTTTTTTTTCTTTTTTCCTTAGAATTCCCTCACATATCATTTCCCAAAGTTACAGCATAGTAGTACCTCCCGGGACAACCTCTGTATGCTGTCCACTTGGCTAGTTTATACTCGCCAACATTTATATTACTGATCTCAGCCAGTCCTTCGTGCACTGTCGGGAAAAACTAAATAATATAAACAATAACATAAATATAAATCCGAAGACTCTAAACTGTCTGTTCTTTGTGATATGACTAAGTTTTGTAGCACCTCTTCCTGAGCGATTTATTTTGAACATTACACCTTAACTTTCTCTCGTACGTAATGTATACCGCTTTAATATCCATACTGTCTTCTTTCATATTATGCAAGAGGGCACCGAGATGTAATATGCAGATTAAATCGCTAAGGACATGGTGTTACGAAAGACCCCGAAGCCACTTAGAATATGACCCTATGTAAAATACAGTATGATACAATATACGGAAAGTATAGACACTGTTTGTAGAGTTTGTATATCGTAGAAATTTATACTGTTAGTTGTAATCTGAAAAGTCAACTTAAATATAATATTACGAGCCAATTACCGGATTATTACCCCTCTCACTCAAGCATACCGACCACTCCCACATGACAGAATCCACAGCGATCATTCAGAAGTCCATCATACCCAGCAATAAGGGTGTTATTATTGCTGACTATACGTGCGTAAAATGGATGCTTGCTCCTGCATTTAGAAGTTAAGAAGACATTTATTTTTTACTCCTTCACCACGATTACTTTTTTAATTCTTATTTTCCATCAAATTTTCTCATGTTACGAGACTTCTTTTTCTTCTTTTCGAAATGGAGGCGCCGGACACATTCTTCCCAACTCAATTACTACGGGAGGTCCTTTAAAAGCTGAATAAAATCATCTAGAGACAAAACAATAACTGAGAAAGACGTCCTCTAACTGAAAACGACAACTTGTGTTGGGGACGATAAGTACTTACGTTGCAGAGATCTACACGTGCCCCGAAGGTGAGGGTTCAAATCAAAATCATAACGGACATTTACAGAGTATGTTGGTGGCATGTCTTATCATATGCCTGCATGTGTTCGCACCCCGTCAGTCCACCGCGATGACACACACACACCCTGACGCACACACAAGCATTGCCAATACGACAATTTAACTTTTGCACTGTTACATGAGCGCAGAGTGATTTGTACCTGGACGTCCGATAACATGA
>NC_137008.1:58847174-58932174 GCF_032717465.1 Coenobita brevimanus
CTGGCTAAAGGAGTCAACATAAAAAAAAATTGACCTGGACCCTCTTCATACTTCAATGGGGTCCTAAATGAGGCCAATCTCTTTTATTTTCACAATTAACACGCTTTCAATATGTGGCTATTTATTTTTTTTTCCACATGGCCTTTGATCTTACTAGAGTATCTGTGTTTAATATATCACTATTTCCTATCATCTTCTACCATTATCTCTCATTCCATCACTCCTACGTCCAAAACAACATGGTCCTTTCTTCTTAGTTCTGCATTGCTGTGTCTGTTTTTATCCCTACTGTCATCCCCCACTTTACATCATTCCTCAGCCCATCTGAATATGACTCCTACTATTCAATGACTATTTCTGATCACTTCTATTACTATTGTTGTTATTTTACTACCTCACATAAAGGCGTTCTTTATTTACCACCTCCATTACCACTACTACTACTACCGCCTCACATTCCATCAAACCTTTAGCAGTTTCTCTTTGTATAACCACCCAAGCCGTATTACACACACACACACACACACACACACACACACACACACATTTTTACATATACCTCTTCCAAAATCCTCTTAACCTCTCACAGGATGCGGCGTCCGTACGTGAAGCCATTAGGGTATTGCAGATGGCTCTCTCTCTCTCTCTCTCTCTCTCTCTCTCGACATTCACTGTTCATTGCTTGACGTATTCTCACTCACCCTCTTTCAACATCACTTACAGCTTTCTTCTTTCGACATCCACTTCTCATTCACTCACATTCCTCCCTCAACATTCCTTCCAGCATTCACTCCTCTCATCATACCTCATTCGCCTCTCTTACTCATCCATGCACATTCCTCATTCAGCATTCACCTCTTCTCGCATTCATTCCTCTCATTCCTCCCTCAACATTCCTTCCAGCATTCACTCCTCTCATCATACCTCATTCACGTCTCCTACTCACTCATCCATGCACATTCCTCACTCAGCGTTCACCTCCTCCTGCATTCATTCCTCTCATTGTACCTCATTCACCAGCTTTCATCCTTTCCCCTCAGATTAAAATACTGTCGTCAAAAAGCAGACTTATTTCACATTTCATAATACTGGTTCAAAAAAAAAAAAAAAAAAAAAAAAAAAAGAAGCAGCAGCTGTTTATATCCATACGATCTTCAAAAGGAACAAAAAATAATTAGCAAAAAATAAAATGCAATATGAATTAATGTAAACTAATATCCACGAAGGCTTCACACGAAACTGAGGAAAATTAACACAAAATTGCAAATGTGTAATAAAAAAAATTCTACATGCAAATGCTACAAGGGGAACTAGGCAGAGATTAAAAAAAAAAAAAAAAAAAAAAAAAAAAAAAAGCCTCCCACACTCACTGCCACCAAGTCAAGTCAATCACAATTTATTCATATAACTCTGCTTAATGTCCAATAGGATCCATTGCAACCTTAATCAGGTCAATATAGGTCGGCTCAGGTCATTTCTCGTCCGTCTATTTTAGTGTAGGTTCATTTACATCATTTACTTCCTTCACTCCGATGACGGATTATATTCTTTTATTTCTGATGTCTCTGAGCGATATTATTCACCTTAGGATAGACTTTTCAAACTTCGGCAAGCATGAGGTAGAAAATATGTCATGGGACTGAAGGGAATAAGGCCTAATTAGATGCATTTCCATCTACTCACAGCCAATCAGATACATTTGGGTCAGAGCTGGAACCAGATCAAATAACTGGGACAAAATCCTGTTGAATTAACTTGCTGGACCGGAGCCAGACTGAATCCGAAAAAGCATACTTGGAGGCAGGCGCCATGAGCCGGTAAGCCTCAGCGCTGATCTCCACTTTAGCTTTTGAGTCTGTGGCGGGCTATTCACCAACTTTTCTGATATTACCAGATCACAGGATCATCCAGGTTAACACACCTCCATGCCCAGGGACTTATTTTACCTACATACGAACCTTCACGCAGCTGTCCACACCAGAACTCGAACCATGGCGGTATCAGGACTGCAACTTAGTCATGCAATGGTGGCACAACATGGAGGTGCTAATTATGGATTGCCACAACACTTATTACAAAAATCAGCCAACACGATCTACAGAACCGGAACCGAACTGAACCGGACTTCTTGGGGAAAAACACGAACCGGACCGCAATAACCTGACAAGGTATATTTCTAACTACCAGATCCCTGTTTTTTTTTTTCAGATACATCACCATCCACTTGGGTCACGTCACTCCTAATGGGGTCAATCGAGGTCAACTATATTCAGCCACAACCATTACCATCGTCCACCATCCAATATAGTCTTTTGAGGTGATTTCAGCCATATCCAGTTTCAGTCTTAGTATTTCACGCCCATTTCTGTCAATTCAGCTCAATTATGATTTTTTGTTTCTGACGTGCTGGTGGGTCGTGTGGGAGATCAGGCAGTCCATTCCCTGAAAATGTGTGTGTGTGTGTGTGTGTGTGTGTGTGTGTGTGTGTGTGTGTGTGTGTGTGTGTGTGTGTGTGTGTGTGTGTGTGTGTGTGTGTGTGTGTGTGTGTGTGTGTGTGTGTGTGTGTGTGAGAGAGAGAGAGACAGAGATACAGGTGGGTCTTCCGGAAGATGAGGTAAGACATCTGATACACACTAAGATCCTTCAACCCTTCCTAGCACCATGAATCGATTTCAGGGTTTCATGGTGAGCAGTCCACTTCTGTACCACCTGGCCACCACGTCCCCATAAGGCCAGTTTAGCTTCAAAGACAGGTGAAGTTTGGTCATATATATTAGAACTGGAGGGTGGAAGGGGGTTAAGTAATTGCCTTTTCCTACTCTATGGCGCTGACAGGGTGGAAAGGCGCGGGTGTTGGGACAGGACAGGTGGGGTATACCCTGTGTAGCTGGGTGTTGTAGGTCGGCCTATATGGGTGTGGTGAAGATTTAGCCCCATATTTATTCTCGTGATTTTCTTTTTTTACAATTTTGCGTGCTCCTTGCCTATGGTTCCTTCTTCCTTGTATAAAAAAAAAAAAAAAAAATCTCCCTTTCCCGTTTATTTCTGTGGCGAACGTGTCAATAACCTCTTCAACCTGCGCCGCAATTACACAGGCATAAACTAACGCATGAGAGACTAATGAGGTCTAATATGCAAAATAAATAGCTCGGAGAAAGGTGTTAGAGAACCTTCTTGACCTAAGAGAATGGAATCCGTCGTCCCTTCATTCCAAGTGTCCTTTCTGACAAATTAAACTGTGTGGAAGCAGCAAAAAGGAAAAAAAAAAAAAAGTATATATAAGAACACTGGAAAGGTTAAAGAAAAAATGTTTCTCATCTTTTCCGGATATTTTTTTCTTTTTCGTGAACAGAAGGAAATCGTCCGTAGGTACCCGAATTAAACAAAACTTATAACTGTATAGAGAGAGGGGGGTGTGTGGGCTGGGAGCAGGGCAGTGAAATGGCGGGGGACAGGGCGACATGGAGGCGATTAGTTTGAGGCCACCCCTTACGGGATTAGGGCGTCCGGCAATATATAGATAGATTTAACTACTTCACTACGCTGACGCATACTTATAGCTTATTCTTGCTGTTCTCAGACGATTTTCCTCAGCTTACAAAATCCCAGCAGTGAAAGGATTAATGAGGGCTGTATCTAATTCTTCTGTTTAAAAAATCTTTCTCGAGATGAATAAAATCTCTGGACGAAAAAAAAAAATGTAAGACAATATAAAACGTACGTCTTCTGAGGGACAAATTTAATACGATTTTTCTCCAAGAATAACAAGCTGAAAATAAGCACCCTTCTCTCTCATACACCCAGCATCTTGAGAGAGAGAGAGAGAGAGAGAGAGAGAGAGAGAGAGAGAGAGAGAGAGAGAGAGAGAGAGAGAGAGAGAGAGAGAGAGAGAGAGAGAGAGGAGCTTATATATATATACAAAAGCCCAGGTAATATCCAGGCGAGGCTCAGGGGAAACTAAAGGAAAAAAAAAATCCTGGCGGGGTTCATTGAGCGCGCTTTGCATTCCGCTATTGCCTGGGGTCCAACTTTGCCGTCCTGGCCTCTCAATATATGGCGAAGGCGGTGGAGGAGGCGCAGCGCTCGAATCCAATCATACTTGACTTAAATTATGCTTGGAGGAAGAAGAAGAGGTAGGAGGAGGAGGAGGAAGGAGATGCGGAAGAAAAAAAAGTGATGGAAGTCGAACATAAGAAAAAATCATACTTGACGTAAACATGCTATTAGGAGGAGGAGGAGGAGGAGGAGGAGGAGGAGGAGGAGGAGGAGGGAGGGAGGAGGAGGAGGAGGAGGAGGGAGGGAGGGAGGGAGGGAGGGAGGGAGGGAGGGAGGAAGTAGTACTTGACTTAAATTAGGCTAAGAATGACGAAGAGGAAGCAGAATATGAGAAGGAGGAAAAAGAGTAAAGAACGAAATTAATAATTATGCAAAAGAAAAACTGCAAGTGGCGAGAATATGAAGTCAGGAGGAGGAGGAAGAGGAGGAGGAGGAGGAGGTTGATGATGATGATGATGATGATGATGATGATGATGATGATGATGATGATGATGATGATGATGATGAGGAGGAGGAGGAGGAGGTTGATGATGATGATGATGATGATGATGATGATGAGGAGGAGGAGGAGGAGGAGGAGCGGAAGGAAGGAAGGAAGGAAGGTAGAAGGAAGGAAGGATGGATGAAGGAAGGAAAGAAGGAAGGATGGATGGATGGATGGATGGCAAGAAGGAAGGATGGAAGGAAAGAAGGAAGGAACGAAGGAAGGAACGAAGGATGGAAGGACGGGAGGAGAAAGGACAAGGAGCAGGAGGCGGTGGCAAAGATCCAATTACACTCAACTAAACTTATGATGATAAGAACAAGAAGAGGAAGATGCGGCAGGAGATGAGGATGACGGTAATACTTGGACTAGCAACGCCTGCGACAAAACATAGCCCCTCTCAATTCTTATATCTAAATTCACGTTCACTTGGCTGTTTCTTACTCATATGTTGTTGCAGGAATGGCTCAGTCTCCAGGTGTGGGTGAGGCAGTGGGGGTAGGAAATGAGTAAATGAAGCACGACAAAGACCGAGCCGTCCTAACAACAAAACGAGAAATCAGCGGAGTGGAAGAAGAATATTATACATGGAACACCCTGATGTTGCTTAATTTGTAACTTAATCCCAGAACGAACAAGACAGAGGCAAGTTCGAATCCCACTCGCCTCGTATCGCAACCACATTCGAAACTGAAGACAACTTTGGTCTTTACTGGAATGATGGTTTTGGTGCCTGATAGTTCCGCGCCCGTCTCTTTTCTCGTTTTGAGCTATATGGTAATCGTAAGAGCCTAAATTGGTTACATGAGAAGGAATTTTCGAGTTGCAGGCACCGTTATTTTCAGGCAAGTAGGCGCAAAGGCGTGAGGGCGTAGCAACCAGCGTTGGTAAGAAGGCAGAGAACAACCCTAAGAAGATTATTTTTAAAGAGCAAAATTTTTTCTCTGAGGGAAAAATGTGGATTAACAAAGAAAAGTAAGGAAACAAGAATTCAGAATCACGGAACACACACACACACACACACACACGCACAAATGTACACTAAGCCACCGTAACTTCAAGACAGACCAAACAACGAGTGAGTCCCTATCTACTCAACGCTCACCCTCCGCCTCCTCCTCTTCCATCATCTTTTTTTTCTCTTCCCCACAAAGCCCTTGTTTCTTCTTAATGTTGTCTTTCCTTCCCAAGCTCCCCTCAAAGAGCAAACGATGCCAGTGCACTCAAGATTACCACCACACACACACACACACACACACACACACACTTAACCATTATACTACAGCCAGACGCGATAACCACCATACATAATATTGCTGCGCCATATTCTGAGATAAATCAATAAAGACGCGATGTTGCGAAGCCTTCTAAGCATACGAGAATTCGGGCCTAGACTCGTATTTTCATCCTTTATTTTTCATTTTAACTTCATCCCTACCAGCTTAAGTCCGCACACATGTTAAGCTTAGTATCCGTCATATCTGTGAATACTATATTATCACTAAGCAGTTATAAGCGGCATACAAGAGAGTAGTATGTGCAATGTGCTAAATAAATCGATAAACGAGCGATACCAAAGAGCTATACAGAGTTCAAGGTCCATCTCACCTCTTATCAGTGTTGAATTTACTCCTCCTAAATCTCCTCTCATCTCTGGCGCAGGTCCGAAGCACAGTCAAGGTCCCCCACATCACAACACACGCACACTCATCACCAAGTCTATAGATCAAGTGATGAGAGTTTGCCATGCGCTTCTCCCCCCCCTACCCCCAACCCCCTTTGTATTGCTATCCCATTTTCTATCGCAAAAAAAATCAAAAGACGCAAAATGACCAACAACGAAGCTCTTAACGATCCTGAAAAACAACCTGAATTCTGTATATAGGTGAACTGTGTACACCTCTACAATCAATTAAACGTAATAATAAAAGGTAATAACAAAAGTAATCGATTCCATAAAATTAATACATTTGGCAACATCTCCCTCTCTCCCCCAACTCCCCCTCTTCCCAATCCCTTTCTCCCCCCCCACCTCTACCCACTCCTGTTAACTCATCCTGTCTACGTGAGCGACTTTCCATCATGCACAGTTTCAATTTAGTTTCGTCTTGTATGCAATGATCTTATAATTGGCTTTAAATGATTCTGGCAGTGTCGTGGCGTAGGAGATAAAGATTAAGACAGACTACAGAAGAGGAGGGAAGAGGAAACCAAGAGGAGGGAAGGAAAACACATGGGCTGGTGGAGGAAACACGAAGGGAAGGAGAGAAGGGAGGAAAAAAAAAGTTGCCAAACAGCATTAAGAAATCATTATCTTCACCATCACAACCACCACCACCGCCACCACTACCATCATCATCATCATCACCATCTTACTAACGATGAATATTTCTAGGTACACTATACAGTAAAGGCGAACGAGGGAAGGGGGGGGGGAATAAACGAAAGGAATGAGGAAACAAATGTGGATGGAAGGCAAAGACAAAGAGAGGAAGGAGGGTGGAGAGTTGGCAAATTGCTTCGACACAGTATCCTTCTCCTCCTCCTCATTATCGTCATCATCAACATCCGAACCGAAAAGAGAAATATTTTGAAACTGGAAGAAAAAAGAAGAAACTGGGAGGAAAGCAGGTGGAGGGAAGGGAGAAACTAGGGCGGTGGAGAGAAGACTGATGTGGAGGAAAGGAGAGGTACAGCTGTCAGACATCATCATCATCATCATCATCATCATCACAACAGAGAAGAATATTTTGAGATACAGGAAGTCAAAGAGAGGAGGGAAGTGGGAGGAAAGTTGTGGACGGAGGAAACATCCCGGGGGAGGGAAGACGGAGAGTCGGAGGATGGGGGGTGAGGGAGTTTTCATCATCATTATAAAGATGAACAGAGAGAGGCAACATCTGCGAGGAAGTACATGGCATATCCCGAAGTTTGTTTCTTAAATGTAACTCCAGTACACGTATTTACTAATCGCAAGAAATAAGCTGGAAGGCACGTTTTATCAGAATTTGCCGCGCACCGTGATCGCGTTTCCAAGTTTAATAAACACGTGCCTTCATTGGATTTTTTTTTTTTTTTTTTTTTCTGGTGGTTCCACGCCATTCTTGGTGCTGAAAATGGATGCCTTCATGGGTGGGTCAAATGCCTGGTTACACAAACATTCCTTATGTACTGTGTTTCCTTATTTCCCTACCAGGAAGATGGTGGACTGCAGTAGGGGAACTTTAACCTGCAGTCCACCGGGTTCACATTTCAGATGAACTTGGGTTACCAGTACTACTACGTTATTCTTGTGGTGGTTTACATACCTTTTTACACTATAATGGGTTATATAATTACTTTACAGGCCTAAACTGTAAACATTTGATGGGCCACGAGATATTATGCCCAGATACAAGCACGGTAAGTGTTAAGCAACTATGGCCAGAACTGATGTCGTGAGGCTGTGACGACTGCTGGCACGAAGAATGAGGCCAAGAAAGAACACACACACACACACACACACACACACACACACACACACACACACACACGTTCATTAGGCAAAAGAATATCGATAGTACTGTTTACAATAACACAACACCATTATGAGGACAGGCCTTGGAAGTGATAAGTTACTGTTAAGAAGCTCGCTACAATGGAAAATATTTAACCAATAATACTAACAACGACAGGGATATAGAATGTTTTCAGGGGGTTTGGCACTGGGAAAAACCACCGAAAGAGTGATAAGATTCATATTTTCACAAAATCTTCAGTTAAAGGAATGACAACTGGTAAAACGCATTGGTTATAAAAATCAACATTACATGGTACGATAGACTGATAAATCACTAAGGTACACGTAATTCAAAGATATCCTGATCCCCACAAAGGAAATTGAATCACGATATATCCTGAGCGCTTTCATGTTTTTGCATCATCCTGAATACGCGATAAGGCTCGGAATATCTCGCGTTTCCTTTTTCTTTGCGGATTTATCGGCATACATATGTATGTATGATTGTATGTATGTATGTGTATCTCTCTCTCTCTCTCTCTCTCTCAACATCAGTGGACGGTAAGGAGGCGGGATTTGAAGGATCAAGTGCTAATCTTTTATCGCAGCACCTCCCCCAACTCGCCAATCCCTAAAACACACACACAAACACACACACACACATATTCCCTAGCTTGGAGACGCACACAACTACTCACATTTACTGTGGATACACCCACTGTAACTACAACTAATTACCACTACTACTGTAACTACTACTACTACTATTCTCTTTCTGTCAACTCACCTATTCATTTACCTATCTACCAACCTATTTATCAATTTATATTTATCTATCAACCTGTCTCTATCCATATCAACCTATTTATCTATCTATATTTATAAACCTATCTATCTATCTGTCTGTCTTCTATCTACCTACCAATCTATCTATCTATCTGTCTGTCTTCTCTCTACCTATCTATCCATCTATCTATCCAAGCACACTCTATCTACGCTTTCATACGAGGGTGAGACTATTCCTGTCACAGACGAGAGATAACCGTAATGTACTAGTTGACATGTGGGAGGGCGGCGTGGACTGGCAGGAGGAAATGGAGGTGAGTGCTGATGGAGGAGGTGACGTGAGGGAAGGTGACTTGGATTTCTCTCTCTCTCTCTCTCTCTCTCTCTCTAATGTCGGTCCATCTTATTCCGCTCAGATTCCCTCGTCGTGAAGGGGTAAATGATGGCTCTATCTCTCTGTTTATTCGTCCGTCAATCTATGTTTATCTATTTATGAATCTGTCTCTTTTAGTTCGACAAATCCCTCCTGACCTTAAAATAATCGCCTGGTGACATGCTGGTAAATCCTGGGGAAGATGAGCGATTAATTTCCCCTACTACTGGGTTGGGGGATATCGTAGGCAATCCCCTCCCCCTGTACTTCAAGTAATCCAGAGAGTGTGCAGATTTAAACCTAAAATTACCCTCAAAATATTTAGTCTTTACCTTAAAACTGCGCCTTTTTGAGACTGCAGAAAACATTATACCACCCGAAAATATAAGCTGAATCGATGCAGCAAGGTAAGCTTTAAACACGATTGCAGGTGTGATGATGCAGTGACGTTAGATTAGGTAGTGATCAGTGCTGCCTTGCTTGTATTCGTGCTACCTAATTTCACATTTTTGCCTACTGTAATAAACTTGTTACAGACGCAGCCTGAATCAGTTCCCTTCCCTAGACGATGCCTCTCATAAATAATCTCTCCCGTTACTCTGGATTAACCTCAGTCATTGTTTGGTGGCAGCAAGTATGAAATATAAATCACGTCATCCTTGCAAAGTGGTTAGGGCCACACTGCATCTTTGGGACCATAAATTCTGCCTGGTTTGTGTATCTGTGTAACTCTATATCACCCTCCTTTATTGCTTCCCCTCCCCTCCCTACCTCTCCTCTCCCCATCCCTCGTCATGATTTAGTAGGGGCCAAAGACATGATTAATCACTCCCTCTCACTCCCTCCTCCTCTCCCCCACCCTCTCTCACCTGACGCACTCGCATATTCTCTCTCTCTCTCTCTCTCTCTCTCTCTCTCTCTCTCTCTCTCTCTCTCTCTCTCTCTCTATATATATATATATATATATATATATATATATATATATATATGTGTACAATATATAAACAGATAGATACAGACAGATATACCCCTCTCATAAAGGAGAGAGAGAGAGAGATGGAAAATGGCGGAGTTAAAAGCGCGGTAACTCTGAGGCATACCACTTCAAAGGCAAGTAACATTACGGAGCACAGTGAGCGAGATGCGCCACGGAAGATAAGAAACACACTACGGAACACCATGCAAATTTAAGCAACATTACGCAACACTGAAACATTACAGGAACACAAAGTAACATTTACTGAGTACACTGATAACGTAACACTACATATCACGGAACAGGTCATCCAAAAAAAGGAGCACCATGAGACATAACGGAGTCCCATGCAACATATGGAACAGACCACGGAACACATACCAGAAAATCACGAACACGTCATTGAATACAACATGGAACATTACCGAAGTCCACAAAATATCACGGAACACACATCTAATCATTACAGAGAACTGAGAACACTGAACTCCCAAAGGAACCCTAAGGAGCACAAGGGAACACTAACGGACTGACAATGAAGCACTTAGGAACATCGCGGAACAGGCCACGAAACACTGAGGAGCACCGCAGTCGGCCACGAAAACTAAGGAACACGATGGATCATTACGAAATAATAATGAGCACGATGGAGCATCAAGGAACACGATCATACACGCCACGGAACACTATGGTACACCACAGAACATTACGGAACACCATGGAACAAAGAAACACCACGGAACCAAGACAAAACGGAACTAAGAAATACCAGGGTACAATACGGAATACCACGGAACTAAGAGGGCCACGAAATATTACGGAACATCAAAGGGCCAAGATACCACGGAAGTAAGAAACACCGTGGAACATTACGCATCACCACGGAACCATGACACCTCGGAATATTACGGAACACCACTGGACTAAGAAACCCCACGGAACATTACGGAACCAAGACACCACGGACCTAAGAAACACCACGGAACATTTATTTTCAGAACTACCCATTTCTATCCTCCATTTTGCTTCTTACATATTTTCTTCCCTAACATCTTTTCCTTAGCGATTCATTTTCAAAACTACCCATTAATGTCCTCTTTTTTTTTTTTTTTTTTTTATAATGTCTACATAGATTGCATGAGTAGCACACACGAATACAGTAAAGGCGCAGAATCAGAAATAAACCAGTAAGGATGAGGTGTTAGCAAGCTTCCTCCCCGCACCAGCGTCTCAAGGGTTCGCATTCCCGTCGGTTAAGGAAGCTCCCTAACATCTCTTCCTTGGTGACTCATTTTTGGATATGGGTGGTTAATATCCATTTGCACTCGCACGTTACTTATGCACAGTATGGTGATATCGGAGGGATCTATATAACACAAGAGGACAGTGAGTTTTAATAAATCACTTACGAAAAGGTGTTAGGGAGCTTTCTTACCTCACGAGAATACCAGCCTAGGTGTAATAGTTTAATATCAATGTTTTTCGACTACACGAGGGTCATTAAAGCAGACACTTAGTTCTTGTAGTCCCAATATTCTCTTATAATACGACCCGCAGGAGTTGATATCCAGGTCCCTAACTGTACTGCTACCGACCACCCTCCCTTATACACTCCTGTACTTCTCTCTCTGCCTTGTTGTCGGTCTCCCTCTCCCCCTCCTCCCACCAACCTCACTCTCAAATACTCTCCTAGTCAGCCACTCACTTCCCTTCACTCCAGAGTCAAAGGTCATAATTTTTTACGGCAATCTTTACACCACGTTCCTCACAAATTATTCTATTTTTCCATCCATCCTTCCATGTCGGTTGAAAGGTGTTTGTATGCAAAATGCGCCAAGCCACTCCAGTTGGGGTACATAATTCCTCTGTAGTACTGTACTGTACTCCGACAGAGTGGTCTAACACAAATGTAATTAGGGGGGCACTCAGCAGAACGCACACCATCGCCAAACTGGCCAATTCCTACTTGATGTTGGAGACATATTTCCCTATAATATACTCTATGAAAGTCAGTCTACACATTTCCAGAGTCGAACTGTACTACCTGTGTTCTTTGCTTTACTGAAATCATCAGGGTGCCCTTGTGTTTTGGCATTCTTTCACCAAAAAATTATCACATCATGCTGGATCAATAAGAACTTCACCACATATTTTCATCGCGGTGAAAGCATAACTTACTTTGGTTCTGGAATTTTAAAAAAAAAAAAAAAAGTACCAGTGTGAATGACTTAATACACCTTTTCTGTCCATGGTCAAATTGTTCGTCCGACACAATTAGCGTCACAGTACAATTTGCAGGTGTTACGGATAGTGGCTGGTAATAAGTAAAGGCTAGTAAAAAAAAAAAATGGACCCATAAATGTTGGTGGTGTCTGCGAGTTATGGTCGATGATCGTTTTGCATGTCTAAGGATCCGACCTCATGAAGTGGTGCGGGAAACGGACACCTTCATGTGGTGGCACCAATATAACCAGGCGGCTCCACCGCTACGTTATGCAAACATCCCACAACTACTGTTCTGTCCCCTGAAGAGAGGATGATGTCAGGAGAAGGGCAAATAAAGCCTGCAGTCCATCGAGTTCACGTTTCTGATGAGTCCTCGGGCCATAACAGTAGCAGCAGCAACAACAACAAATGAAACGAGATTATCACCCAAACAACCTGCCTGGTTAGTCTAACAGGCTTTTATTAGACTCTTAATATGCAGTCACTGAATATGACTTATTAGTTCAGCAAGATCTCATTGCAATCTGAGAGTATTGACCGCAACTGTTCATTTCGTCTAATTCCACACTCAATAACGACAGATGATGATGATGGTGATGATGATACAGAACCAATACGAATCAGCAGGCCACTGAAAACATAAACATTTCCCAAGTAATCATTAAAATTGAAACTCCCTGCTCAATACTACCGGATAATATCCCCCTCTGTCTGGGCTTGCATTACCCTCGCGCCTCCTATGAATACAGGAGTCGGATTCACAAACCAACTTTGGACCACCTCCCTGTCGTAACCCACATCTGCTTTTGCACGAGGAACAAGAGACATGCAAAGACTGAGCATTTTCCTCCCGTTCTTCTTCCCGTAAAATAAGAGCAAGATATATTTTCCCCTCGTAAATAAGATTCGTTTCTCCCCTAACAACAAGAGATATGGGATGATCATGTCCTCTCCTTGTCCTTCCCGCGATGTGATATCAGAGTTACGGGGGTGAAGCGATCGTAAGCCTGTTTGTGAATCCCGGCACAGGTCTATCAATATCCACTCTCCGGAACACGACTCAGACACTGTATTAATTTGTCTTCGATCTTGGGGACAATGTTACGCCTCCTCTACTCCGCCTCCCACTCCACCGCGCTCCCACATATACAAAAATTAAACAAATACACATATACCTTCATACAATTCAATAAGTAAACACCTACAAACACACAGAGACACAATTTAATATGTAAACACACACACACACACACGGGCGCGCGTAGCTCCTTCAACCCTGCCGTCTTTTGCATCATAGTCTTGCTACCTCTAGACGATTTAATTCAACTTAGAGACATCTGTTGGTGAAAAGGGTAATTATGGCTTTATCTCACCTTTCCTACTCGAAAAGTCTCCCTAAAGCTGAGAAAAATCGTCTGGTGGTAGCAATAATACAGTCTAACACACGCCTTCATACTGACATGGTTAAAACTATAGGAAAGCTCTTGTTGTGATGAGGCTGGGAGAAAAAATATAGACAGATATTTATAGATAGATAGATAGATAGATAGATAGACTGACAGAGAGATAGATGGACAAATAGATATATAAACAGAAAAATAGATGAATAAATAAATAAATACCCTGGATACCTGATGTCAGAGGCAAACACATCGCGCCATTCAGTGTAATTTGCGTACCGGCGAACCATTAACATGCATCACTATCCTAATGCCCATAAGTTTGTTATATTTTCAGGCACAAGAGAATAATAAAGCGCGCACACACACACACACACTCGGTAGGGAGGTGACCTGCAGTCCTAATGGGCACAGGTTCGAATCCCGGCAGGGGCAGGGAACAGTTTAAGGATTTGAATTTCATAAAGCAGACTTTATTGATCTATAAGAAGACCCGCCGACATATCATAAAAATACCCCCGCTAATACCAATACACCAGTCCTGTATGCGACAGCTCTAGCATGTTTTCAATTTGAATGGTGGGTGTTAGCGCCGAAGTGGTGACATGTGGAGTGTAGGGCAAGTAAGAGGACAACTGGACCTTGGGAACATTCTGTGACGCCTATGCCCAGAGTCGGACACCTAAAATACACACACACACACACACACACACACACACACACACACACACACACACACACACACACACACACACAAAACTAAACCATGCACATATATACCGTACATACACAAACTGCAGAGCACCCCCTCACACACACACACACACACACACACACACACACACACACACACACACACAAATAACACCATCCCACCAAAACAAGCCCATTCGTCGACAACATACCTGCACGACCTTCAACTGGCCTAACTTCCAGAACAACAGGTGAATGGGCTTATAATTTTCACGAGCGAAATAACCCTTTGGCTGCAGTTTATCTCCTTGACATTTTTATTCAGACAATTCAGACGATTTTACGATCCTGAGGAGAAATTTAATGTACCATACCACTTTTACTTTACTCTGGTCCAGATTTTCGTCCTTTCGTAGCGTATTTCACACAGCTCAGTGGCAGAAAAAGACAATGCTACCGTTCTAAATCTATCCCATAGCACTTCTGTGTGACTAGCATCATTTTCAAGTGTTAATCCCGTGTGACAACTCGGCATTCAAAGTTGAGAGCAGACAATTTTAGGCCAGGTGAGAGTAAAATCAGTATAGTCACGTTATAAAGTATCACGATTACCGTTTTGGCTGAGCATAAAGAGCTTCGTACTTTATTCCAGCTCATGACGTTCGGGTTTATTTGGCTTCTACAACATCACCTCAGCCGAAGGATCAGGTAAGAATGTATCAGTCCTGAGATCCATTAAGGCCAATTCAGGTACTGTTGCAAGGATTTTTTAAGGTCATTAGCCATCCACAGATTCAGTCAGGTGTATCGAGGTCCACCTTCTTTAATACAGGTCCAGTATATTCAACTCTGGCTCTTTACGGTCAAGGGTCATTAGGGGCCAATCAGGTCCGTCCAGGCCGTTTAACCATTCAATCCGATGACGTATTTTTCGTTTTAAGTAACGCCAGATGGTTATATTCGGATCAGGTAAGATTAATGAAGGATACATTAAATTCCTCCGATACACCTGCTTGGAGGAAGTAAGAATAATCAGGAAAAGATGTGACCGTATGGAAGGGCTTAATTCCTCCACTACGATCATGTCTTATTAACTCCATCTTTGCCAACACCAGACAACTTGATCAAGGAGACAATTTTCGAAGTGGACTGACTAAGTATACGGTAGCCTTCACTGACGCCATTACTGCTAGACACCTATCCTAAACTGAATAAAATCGTCTGGTATAAGCCAAGAATTAAATCTAAAAGAAGTCATCAAAGTGAAGTGTTAATGTTGATTCAGGTTCCTCACATCCTACCAGCCTCGAATTAAAAAAAAAAAATATTTAACATTTTTACCCTCCTCGATCCAGTAAGATTATTATATTTTATTTTTTCTTTATTTTCCCTACCCTCAGACGACTCTCTCCAGCTTAGGGAGTGAAATCAGGTTGAGAAATTAGGACTGATATAAAAACAAAATGGATAAATGAATGAATAAATACGTAAGTCCCCAGGTTACCAAAATCACCAGGAACTAGCTTAAATAAATATCACTGAACTAATTTACAGGTGATATGGGCGCCCTGTTCGGCTACAATTTCTCACCAACGACGCAATACATAACGTCAGGCAACGAGGGGTGCCAGACACTAGCATAATTTACGCTTCTTTATTTACAGCACCCTTTGGACTGTAAATATGCACCTGAAACTCCTCTTTAATTTACCAGTGGTGTGATTCAGGTTTGTGTGAGGAAAAGGGGGCAAGAGAGGTACGCAAAATTCTGTAAACGGATTTCGCGGTGTACAGAAGGGGGATGTTTTTTCCGGTGTCCATGAATAAACAAACAAACAAGCAAGCAAACACACACACACACACACACACACACACACACACACACACACACACACACACACACACACACACACACACACAAACAAACACCCTGCCCCGTGCGTATGATTGGAACTGCCGAAAATCTAGCTGGAAATGCACGATGGTAGCAGCTGTGTGTGTGTGGTGTTGCGGTGTGTTGTGTTGTGGCGGGGGAAAAAAAGGCCGATTGTTAGACCGTGTAACTCTGTCCACAGAAACAACACGGAACACGACAAGGAACGATGTGGAGCGACACGGAACACTGCGGAATGATGTGGAGCAATGTGGGAAACGTGGAAGGACACAGACATCGCGGAACACAACAGAATATTCACTTTTATAAAGGCGAAACACCATCCTTCAACACTGCAGAACAGTCTTTCAAATTTACAGAACACTGCGGAACACTACTCTTAAACACTGCAGAACATTTTGGAACATACTTGATCACTGCAGTCCATTACATTTGAACACCACGTAACACTACCACTAAACACAAAATACATCTGCACACTACAGCACGGAACACTACACTGAACACCAAGGACCGCTACTCTGAACACCACGGAACACTACGCTAAAGACCATATAATGTATACTGAACACCACGGAATATACACTGAACATCACGAAACACTACACTGAACAACAAGGAACACTAAACTGAACACCACAGAATATACACTGAACATCACGAAACACTACACTGAACACCACGGAATATACACTGAACATCACGGAACACTATACTGAACACCATGGAACACTACACTGAACACCACGGACCACTACACTGAATGTCACGGAACGCTACAATGAACACCACGGAATATGCACTGAACATCACGGAACACTACGCTGAACATCACGGAACACTACACTGAACACTAAGGAACACCAATCTGAACACCACGGAATATGCACTGAACACCACGGAATATGACTGAACACCATGGAACACTACACTGAACACCACGGAACACTACACAGATCAAGGAACACCCCTGAACACACTACGCAACACACACCGCCTACACTGTACACTGTTTCATCCCAGTATTCTCCCGCCCAAGCACACTTCCCTTCTAGTGCTGTGCCAGGGGAGTTGAGTACAAATGTAATGAGGGTAATACCGCCGGGGACTCACTTTAGTACACTTCCGTCCTTGGTTTAATAGTGCATTCCGGCACAAACACTCGCTGTACAAACTGGAGTATTACACTGGATTTCAGAAGTAAAAACGTATTAGTGTACAACAGCATCTCTGTCATTGTTCCAGTTCTAATAAAAAGACTCATGTAATACTCTAAATGTAACACAGTGCATTTCAGGAGTACAAATGTAATGAAAGTACAACAGTAGGTGGGGAGTGCATTTCTGCTCTTGGTCCAGTATTATACTCAGATATCCTCACTGCATAGGGTGGTAGTATTACAGTGGATATTGCTAGATATTTCAAAAGTACAAGTGCAATGATGGCACAGTCGTAGGTGGGGAAGTATTATTAATCTTTGGTTTAATCGTACATTCAGGCATACACACTCCCTGTACAGGCTGGCGCATTACAGTGAACATTGTCAGATGTAATTCAGAAGCACAAATGTAAAGGATGTACTACAATGGGCCAACCTAGCACATTTCTCCCCCCGGGCAAGTCTATCTATCTATCTATTTATCTATCTATAATCATACACCTTACTCTAAGGAAGGGTAGCTGCAAACAAATCGCCTTCATATCACCCTGTCTCCCGTCAACCGGCAGTCCTTCCTCCAACTCGCACCGTCCCCATTCCTATACCTCTCCATCCCATCTCTTCACCTCACCCTCGATCTCCCCCTCCCTCTCCCCCTTCCACCTCACTCACATACACCCTCCTAGTTAATGGTATGTGGGAGTACCTATTATCCAAAGTAGGGCTGCCGTCATAGGAAGCTCTACATTTAGTGACAAGTCAAATGGTTCCCCGTAAACCAAGAGACTATTTACTACGCTGGGTGGTTACCATAAAGTCTATGACGCGTGTTCCTTGTAGTTTGCTGAGGGTTAATGATCTGCCCAGTAATTGCAAAAAAAATAAAATAAAACAAAAACTCCTCGCTCCAATAGTATACTCATATAAATACACTTCTGTACCGGGTTGGGGTACTGCGGTGGACACTGTCAGGCATATTTTTAAACAACAACAGTAACACGAAGCGATGCCGGGCACAGCAAACCCGTCCCCGGCAGTCATTTTAGTGCTGACGTATAAACACAACAGGGTATCTAGTCAAAGATGTTACATATCAAATTTGGAGTAAATCGGGTGAAAATTGACGATTTTATGCCCACTTGAAATTTTAGGCCCAACCCACCTGACACTGACCCCCCTCCCGCTAACTTGGGGGTGACCCCACTGATGTAATGAGGCATGTTATAGGATGCAGATTTGAAAGACGCATATTTAAGTTTTGGTTTCATGTCGATATGACGAATCTGAAAGGAGTTATGGCGAAAAAAAAAAAAAAACTTTTTTTTTTTTTTTTTTGGGGGGGGGCTACAGATTGGCCTTGGTCCAATTTGGCCCAAATTTTAATCAGGTGATCAGGTCACAGCCCATCATCCCTGTAATTTTAGTCAAAATCGCACCATTAGTGTTCGCGTAAAGTTGTTAACAGACAGACCGACAGACCAAGCGAAAACAATACCCGTCCCCGAGCCCGGGTAATAAAAGTACTATGCCTATTTACTTAGTACATTCTGCCTTTCCATTAATACAGTAGTACACTCCGGCTAAAACCTTCGCTGTACAGGCTGGGGTTATTACAGCCGATATTACTAGCTATTAAAAAATGCAAATGTAATGAAAGTACAACTGCGGGTGGGGGTATGCATTTCTGCTCTCGATGTTATTCAGCCCAGGAGTGCCCCTGAAGTCTACTAATGGGAAAGCGAAACAAGCTCCTCTAGCAATCTCTGACTCCCGTGTCTCACTCTCAACTGAATAAAACTGCTTGTGCTAGCGGGATTCTACTGTGTATTACTAGATTCGTGCCGAAGATGGTGACAATATCAACATTCTTAGCCTCATATATTTACTATCAGCCGGGGAAAAAAATAATCAGGCGTTAGCAAGAATGGAATACTAGGTTATCCCGACCAATGATGGGTTAACCTCATCAGTCCAATAACTTAGCGGTTATCAATATTATTCCCGTTACCTCCAAACAATTATATTCTGGTTAGGAAGGAAACCAGTCGTAGTAAAAAGGAAACACGTTCCATTAGGCACTTCAGTACAATGTCCTAATCGACATTTATACCTACTACCGCTAAACAGTTGTATTCAGGTTTGGTTAGTGGCATAGCTCTGGCAGTGCTGGGGTTTAGTCGTAAAAGCCGGGGTTATCGTGAACACTGCCGGGTAGGTGGTAATTAAAGATATTGTTAATGGCCTATTACGACGATATTGGGTAGTTACTTGTGTTAACAACACCCATATTTTGCCACCATGATTATGTATGCATGGTAAATGGCCACACGGTTTACTGTTTTACATTATTGTACATAAAGGATTTTCTAACAACCCCTTTAGGCCCAGGAGTCTGTATATATATATATATATATATATATATATATATATATATATATATATATATATATATATATATATATATATATATATAAACTCCGTAATGTCTGTTTTACTTAATTCTTTCTATATAAACACGATTTCGACTTCTCAAGGTGTAGGATTAGATACAGTATAGCTTTCATAAAGCCGTTCACTAATAACTGTTCTCTTAACCTAAGAAAAACTGTCTCAAAACTGCAACAATAACCAAAACACGTCAACGATGCGAATTGGTCACCATGACAAGGTGATGATGATTCTCTCTCTCTCTCTCTCTCTCTCTCTCTCTCTCTCTCTTACCTGACTGACTGTAATCAAAATTGTGTGCGTAATTTCATGCATTTTCTCTTGCAGACCCTCCAGATATTCCAAAAGATTTTACTGATGCTGACAGCCTTCTATATGCATAATTAGTCAGCGTCTCTCTCTCTCTCTCTCTCTCTCTCTCTCTCTCTCTCGTACTTTCCGTTGCTAATGAGTACACTGATTTTTAGCATTCCACATTCATTAAGACCGAATTACCAAGAAGTCTCCCTCCCCCGCTCCACCCCCCCCTCCTCTCACACTCTCTCTCTCTCTCTCTCTCTCAATACACACACACACACACACACACACACACGGTATAATCAGGCGAAAAACATGATTTCTTTCTCTGTTTTCCCGAAGGGATAAACGGACTCAAATATTTTCGTATCCAGTTGTCCTGCCTAACCCGATCGCTGGTTGGGAGTTCTATCCAGGCTGACCCCAGACGGTTTTATTCAGCTGAAGGATGTTGCAACCTGATTAACACTCGCTGCCACAGACCCTACTTCACACCTTAATCACGGTCATAGCAGATTATTTTACTCGTCCTACCTCGATTTACCTGTCGCTGCTACGAATACATATAAGTACTTTGTGCAGGCGAACACTAATTTACTCTCTCTCGCAGTTACGTGAATTAGTGATCTCTTGATAACTCGATAGTATGGACACACATAGACTAGCAACTTTTAGTCAGGCTAATACCAAACAATTTTATTAGGCTGCGGGAAGCTCCAGTAATTCAAGGGTCAGGTATGGTGTTGGTGATGTTTTTCCCCTCCCTTCAGTTTCCTTGAGGCTAACATACGGACGATTTCCTTGAGTAATCCCAGCAGTCAAAGGGCCAAGTGCAACAGTGTTTGGTGAGACCTCCCTGATTTTCTCTCCCTCTTTCTTCCTCTCCTCCCTCCCTCTCATTTCTCCTCCTCATCAACGCAACTGCCACATTAACCGCTTCACTACGATGATCTATTTTCTTCTTTTACTCTTCCTGCTATCAGACGCTTATTCAGTTTCGTAGAGATGTCAGACAGCCATCGTTAACCTTTCCACAGCAAGAGATCTCCCCCAAACTGAATGAAACTGCCCACGGGTAGCAAGAATATACAAATACATACGTCACCTGATTGAAAAGGTTAACTCCACATCAGCTTTCCTGTAAAAATGATTATGGTGATTCTTCTCGCCTTTTTCTACCGGTTTCGACTGAGGTGTTTGGTGGTGGTGAACGAACTTTTTCTTTTTCAGCCTATGCAATGCGATGACGACTTCTTTAAAATTCATTCAGGTTAGGGGATACCTTTCGTGGTGAAAGGGTGAGAAACAGTGTCCACTAACAGAATAAATATCTTAGTCAATTCCTACCTTTCAACAATCACTCTCACAGAAAAGATACCACAGTCATTTCCCGCACTATAACAATTACTGTGCTTAACCCCTTCATGACGAGCGGTCGGTTCTAAACTTAATAAAATCGCCTGGAAATACCGCCATTAGGATTAAAAAAAAAAATATGTATATTATTCTGAAGGGGGCGAAGGTGAGAGAACCCATTCAATACCAGTCTCTCCCCAACTCAATGAAATCGTCAGGAGGAGGTCACGATGAACCAAAAAAAAAAAAAAAAAAGTCACTTTACAGGAGGGGTTAAAACAGAGCTCGTCACATCAAAACCCCCTACAACAAACACACTATAAGCCACCCCAAAGCCCCCCCTTCCACCCCTTCTCTCTCACTGGTCAAAAACCCTGTAAAAAGTGAGTTGTTGTAGGAGGTAATGGGCCTCATATATATGCCGAGGCCTGACTATTTCACTGGGATTCTTTTTCCGCGCCTCTGTGAAATCTGAGTTGTGATGTTTGGGGAAATTTCGGAGGTTGTGTGTGTGTGTGTAGGGGGTGATGTTGGGGTGTTGTGTGTGTGTGTGTGTGTGTGTGTGTGTGTGTGTGTGTGTGTGTGTGTGTGTGTGTGTGTGTGTGTGTGTGTGTGTGTGTGTGTGAGTGAGGGTGTGACGCGGATGTGAAGATTAAATGAGTGATGTGTAAGACTGAAGAAGAGGTGTAGGAGTGTGAGAGATGGGGGAGATATGTATGGGATGTGTGAAAATGACTGAAGGTGTGATGTTAGTGTGAGAGTGAACAACTGAGGTAAAACTAAGGTATGTAAGTTAGTATGAGTGAAATAGAGATGGATGAGTGTGGACTTTTAGGTGTGGGAGGGAACTTAGTGTGACATACGAGATGGTATGATGTGAGGAAGGTTTGGGAGTTAGTGATGTATTAAAGAGAGTGAGTGAGTGATTGAGTGTAAATAAAATAAAACAAAAAAAGATGTTCGAGTCACGGCGTATTAATGAGATGCAATAACAACTGATCTGTGAAGGTGAGAAAGACAAAACGATGAGTATGTCAGTATGGGAAAGAATGAGAGCATGAACTACGAAAATGATCAAGACACAAGCGTGAGGGTGGGGGAGGAATGATGTATGAACGTGAGGGAGACATAAGCGTGAGGGTGAGAGTGGGGCAGAGAGAAGGGTGATGCGGTTGATAGGGTGTTACAGGAAGGGGAGAGAGCGCAGGAGAGGACAGAGGGGCAGGATCGTGTGTATCATCATCATCATCATCTTGGTGTATGGTATGATTGGGGAAGTGCAAGGGCAGTGGCAGGGGAAGGAACAGAGGACATCATCATCATCATCATCATCATCATCATCTTCCTGGTGTCTGGCACAGGGGGCAAAGTAGAGGTGGAGGCAGGATCAGGGTCAGGAAAAGGGAAAAGGGCAGGGACAGGGACAGGGATAAGGACAGGGACAGGGACAGGAACAGGGATAAGGACAGGGGCAGGGGTAGGGGTAGGGACGGGGGTTGGGATAATGGTAGGGAAACGGATAAGAGCAGGTGGAGGGGCAGGGCCAGAATTTGTGGCAGGAGCTGGCGCAGGGTGAGGGGCAGGGACTGGGGCAGGGAAAGGGGTAGGGAAAGGGGCAGAGATAAGAGCAGGGACAAAGGCAGGGAAAGGGGCAGGTAATGGGGAAGGGAAAACGGCAGGGATAGGGCGCAGGGGTATGGACAGAGGCTGAAACAGGGATTGGCACGGGGACAGGAACAGGAACTGGGTCTGGGACATGGACAGGAAAAGGGACAGGGAAAACAGTGAAATGGACACAAGCAATAGGGACAGCTATGAACAGGGACAGGATCTGGGACATGGGCAAGAATATGGACCGTATATCATCATCATCATCCTAGCGTCAGACACGGGAGGAGAAGGCACGGGGGGGGGGGAGGTAGGGGAAGGGTAGACGCAAAGGACTGTACATCATCATCACCATGACGTCTGGCGCGGAGTTGGGGGGGGGGAGGAGGAGGGAGAGAGAACGAGGACAGGAAGGGGGAAAGAAGAGAGAAACGAGAAGGGAGAGGGAAAGGAGAGGGAAACGACAAGGGAGAGGAGAAGGGGAGAGGAAGAAGGGAACGAGGACAGGAAGGGGGAAAGAAGAGGGAAACGAGAGGGACGAGAATGGGAAGGGGATGAAGGGAGGAGAGAGAGGGAGAGAGGCGGGGGGCAGGAACAGGGGAGGGGAAAAATGTCATGGGTAGTTTCCGGGGTGCATACCTTTCCTCGAGACAGGTCAACACAGGGCAACACACCGTGGCAGACATACACACAAACACGTCATGTCAATACGCGTCACAGGAACTTACCTCGAACCCACATAAACATATTTTCGGTATGCATGTGAGGAAAACTTGCTATACTCTTTTCACCTTAACTTGACCTAGGTTTTCGTCCGCTTGAAGCTTGTTTTATGTAGCTCAGTGGCAGAAAATGACACTGCTACGGCTTGAAATCTTTTGTATATCAGTTTTTCGTGACTAGTTCAATGTTCTTGTTTTAGTCTTTTGTTGCAGGCCACCCAAATTCCTTTACATTCAAGAACGCCCAGATGAATTAGTTCACGCCCATTTACGAACAGATACGCCAAATGCAGACCACCCACGTCACTGTATATTCTACACCATTTATATCCATTCTGACCCATTTAGGTCATTTCATGTAATTCCATGGCTAGGCAGGACCAGTTATAATCCAGGTTCACTGAGGCCCACTGAGAACAATGGGGCCCATCAGGTCGTTCACATCCATTCAGGGTCAGTCAAGTGAGTTCAAGGTAGTTCAGTCTACTTAGGTCTATTTAATTTGGATGAGGTCTACTCAAGGTGTCCACATCCCGTCATTACCAGGGGAGAAATGAAACACTGATAAAGGATTGCTGTGTATTAAATTGCATGATGTCTTCTTTAGGTAACGTATGTAGCCTATAATCTACGTACCTGTGTTCGACGTTCACGCCTGTCTCGTGTTGCACTGTGATTATGTATCATTTGCGGATAAGCTGGAGAAATGAATCATCGATATGGGCGTTTCAGTTCTCCAGTTTGTCTGCAAAATGGTTCATAACAGTGAAACTCAGATCGTCAAGTTAATCAATCTATCTATGGACAGACGCCTTGGTCACGGAAGGGGTGGCCACAAACAAAAAACTCCCATGTCACCCTGACCTCCGCCATAAGACTGTCCTTTCTCCAACTCACTCCCCCCCTCTCTCGTATACATCTCCACGCCATTCCTCCATCTCCTCCTCGGTCTCCCCTTTTCCCTCCCCCTCGACCTTCATCTCACTCATATACACCTTTCTAGTCAGTCTCTGCTGGAAGGACATGAGTCAAGAGTGAAAGCAATGGAAACGAATTCTCTACGGGGAGCATGTGAAGTTAGGTGGAGGAACAGATAAACAAATGAGGAAGAGAGGGAGCGTCGTGGCGTTGCTATGAATGTGCTAGGATGTCAGTTGTCATTTAGTTATATCAGTCTTGGTCCATTCAGGCACCTCGGGGGAGGGGAGGGGGGAAGGTGAATTCTCAAACCTATTCATGATCGAATTCCTGGCGCAGCTTTGAATGAATTATGCAGCACGGGCCACAGACGCGGGAAGATTCTGCACGTCCGTTCCTAGTTCTTCCTGCAGAAAAACTATACCGGTACTACGATAATTTTCCTCTCGTAACTAAGATTCATTTGTTGTAGGAGGAACAGGAGGCATGGGAAGACTTGTATTCTCCTTTCCTTGTCCTTCCTGCGGAAAACAAACCACAGCTACGACTGGGAACTGATCATAAGTTTGTTTGTGAATCCAGGTCGAGGTTAATTTGGGGAAGTTCAGATGCATTCACGCAATTTCACGCCCATTTATATTCTTGCAGGTCAGGTCAGGTTCACTCACAGGCTTGTTTACTTCAGCCATGCTCAGAATCACAGACACCAAATCAGGGCCGTTTCAGTTATTTAATATAATTTAAGGTCCTTTCAGATTTAGTCAGGTGCATCATCTCCGTTCAGGTTAAGCTCAAGAGTTCATCAAATAAGTCGTGTCGGAGCGATGCTTTATGAGAAAATGTCAGCTCAGATCATCCAGGTCCATTCAAGTCTTGGCAGGTTCATCAAACCTATTTAGGTTTAAACGGTTTGATTCGGGTTGTACAGTATCTACGAAGGTGTCTGGAAGAAAGTCTCACTTGTGCAATGGCTTCCGAGATAAGTCAGTTTAGGTCTTAACAGGTCTGGGTGAGTTGAGGTGAAACGAGTCGACATGATGGGTTGGGATGTTGGCTGGTAGTGCGGCACGACAGGGACTTTCAAGTATACCCTGTGAGGGCGAGCTTTGTAGGTGGGCCGGTAGCTGCGGCATTCATTTTTATGGAGCTCAATACGTCAGATGAGAAATGGGTGTGGTGGGCGGGTAGGGGTGGGCGGGTTGGGCTGGATCAACAACAATAATGTAAGCACGCGTCACTTCAGTTTACATGGCGGCTTGACGATGCAGAAAGTAAAGGATACATTTGATAGCGGCACCCGCCCAGCAGTATCCACTCCCCTAACACACCCCTCAAACACAACCCAGACGCACACCGCACCATGCTAACAAAAGCTTACGGTTGCAACTACCCATATTTTATCTTTCAAAAAGAAACAGAGACTCAGTGAGTGATACAGGATGCGTAAAGAAAAATCTGTCTATCTATCTATAGCCTGACGCCCTAATCCCGCAGAGGGTGGCCGCAGATAAAACGCCTCCAAGTCGCTCAGATGACTAAAAGGGCTATAGAGTAGAGCCAACACCGACAGACCCTGTGCATATAAATGACACTGCAAAGCTATCAGATAAAATATACCAAGAAAAAGAGCACCAGCAACAAAAGGAAGACTCGGATGACTCCCTGACGCAGAGAGGGTAGAAAGGCAAGTGCGAGGAGAGCGAGAGTGTATATATAAAAGAGGAGGCAAGAAAAGAGAGAGCGAGAGAGTGAGTGAGGGACATGAGGTGCCACGCGCCATCACCACATGCCATCAAAGCCCGTCACCCGCGAACCACATCACTATAAAGTTACCGCCAGCCACACACTCTCACCCCATCCCCTCCCTCCCTGTCTTACCCAGAATGTTCCCTCCTTCACTGACGCACACCTCTTCTCCTCCCTCACTGTCTACTCACTTCCTGCACCGCGCGGCTGACCCTCTCTATATACAGTCTATGCCCACACCAACTGGCCAGCATACACTTTCCTGGCACCACCTGTCTCCGGAGTAACTGCCTCACTCATGCTTAGGACACAAGTGTGAAACAATTTTGAGAGTAGGATGAGAAGCACATGTGGACACGTATTCTGGTGTAGTGGCAATGTGTGTGTGAGTGAGTCCCTGTACGTCACCGGAACACACATGACGGTATGTGCATTTGTGAACGTGAGACGACATGAAAGGACTTACTACTACTACTACAATTCCAACCGCTACCCAACCTAGGTCCAGATAAGCGGGAAAAAAATACAACGCTTTCCATTCAACCAGCAGAGAACCCTCAGTCAACTGTCAAAGATCAAAAGTTGGTTATATTTCACAGCCAAAATTATTCTTCCTATTCTTAAGGTGCACATCCATTTTCTCACTGTCTGCTCCCTTCTTCCCCAGTCGTTGTCTGCTGTCTAGCCATCTTTGTCTGCAGCATATTTCTCCTTATCGTCTGCTCCTCCCTCTTCATTGCTTGCTCTCTCCTCGCTGTCTACTGTCAAATCCCTCCACACTGCCCGTCCCCCACCTATCTGTCGTCCACCTTCTTCCCTTTACCTACTGTCAAATACTTTCCATTAGTCACAGTGTTTTTCTATCAATTTCCTGCCGGCTAATTTGTAGGAGGGATCGGCTGGCGGGGGAAAGCATTACTCTTCGTTTGCTCACACAAATTGGTTAGATCTTTGGTGCATTTATAACATTAATATTATCCTCAAAAACAGCCTGTGTAATCTTATGTATTCTTCACTGCTTGCACATACTCTTCACTGACTGCCTAAAAGATCATTCCCCCTCCTTTTATTCGTCTGTTCTCCCTCCTCCTCTTCCATCTATCTATCTACTCTCTCTCCCCCTCCTTTATAAATCATTCCTTCTCCACTTACTGGTCTGCTCTTCTCTCCTCCTCTTACTTGTCTATTCCCCCCCATCTCTCTCTCTCTCTCTCTCTCTCTCTCTCTCTCTCTCTCTCCCTTGTCTGCTGCCAACATTTTTCCTTTGCCACCTCGCTCGCAGTAGACACGACTTAACCATCACAAATGCCACCACTCTCACCCCCTAGCACCACTCTCACCCTGCCACCAGCCTCACTCCCTGCCACCACCCCGTGCCACCAACCTCACCCCGTGCCACCACCCTCAACCCCTACCATCACCCTCATTCCCTGCCACCACTCCTGCCACCAACCTCACCCCTGCTACCGGGAGAAACAGACTTCCATGGGCGTTTATACTCAGTGCCATTCCTCAGATACACAGAGTTGGAGTTTTTACCATTATGCCAAGACATATATACATATACAGTACCTCCACGTCCACGCCCTCAACGTCCCTCCTCAGTAACGCACAGCCATAGGTTTTTCCCCTTACGCCAAGAGACACACACATCCGCGTTTACAGAAGCCGCGTCCTTCCTGGGAAACGCAGGGCGAGTTTCCCTTTTACGTCCCCGAGAATTCGACTATACGGTGCATTTACTCGTGTTTAGCCAGCGTCCCTCCTCAGTGACGCAGATTTCCCTTATGCCAATTCACACATAAAAACATACGGGTTGATGTGTGTCCTTCCTCATTTTCACAGATTCATATTATGCCATCACACACACACACACACACACACACACACACACACACACACACACACACACACACACACACACACACACACGCAAACAGGCCAGCGTCCCTCGTCAGTACCGCAGGGCTCTATATTAAACCCCGTTGAACCCCTGCAACACAAGGACGTCTTCCCAAATTCGATCTTGCTCTTTCTGTGATGATTTTATTCAGCTCAGGAGAGAAAAAAAAATGGAGGGAGTTTTGGATATCTTTCCTTCGCCCTTTCTCTACGACGTGGCTCCTTTAAAATGAATAAAATCGTCTTGGGTGAAGAATGAATAAAGAGAAAATTTCGTCCACGGGCTGAAAAGGTTGATATGAGGAACGAGGGAAGCGAAGGTCAAACAGGGAGTGAAGAAAAATTAAAGTGTCCCCACCTTAATAACGAGAGAGAGAGAGAGAGAGAGAGAGAGAGAGAGAGAGAGAGAGAGAGAGAGAGAGAGAGAGATTCATGAGGAGGAGGAGGAGGGACTGAAGACGGGTGAAGAGAGGGAGAAAGACACAGGGATGGAAGAAAATGACAAGGAGAAAAAGGAAGAGAATGGGGTAGCATGACTTGGGGGAGGGAGGAAGAAGAACTGGAGAAGAAAAACAAACACCAACTGAAGAGAATATAGAGAAAAACACAGAGGAAAGAAAAACAAAAAGAGTGGTATAACACGAAAAACACCAAGGGAAGGGAAAACATGGTATAGAAAGATAAACACTGAGGGAAGAAAAAAACAGTAGTATAGAAGGCCTAGGTTGTTTACGAGGGAGCCAGCATCATCACCATGCATGGGGTGCGTGGGAAAGCAAACACCCAACCCATCTCATCCACGCCTCCCTCCCTACGTCTTGTCTCGGGAGGATGATTCGACTGCTGCGCCTTTCATCTTCTTCATTTTATTCCTCTTTTCCCCTCCTCGTTCTGTCTCTTCCCGTTCATCTTTCTCCTCCTCTTCCTTCTCCTGCTTCTGTTCCTCCTCCTCCTATTTTTTTCTTCTCTTTTTCCCTACCTCTCTCCGTGCTCCATTTCATGTTCCTCCCATTTTTTCTCATCCTTCTACCTTCCTACCTAACAGTGCTATCTATCTCTTCCTCCTTTTCTCCCACCTCATCTCCTCCTCCTCCTCCACTTCCTTTCCCCCTTAAATACTCCTCCTCTTCCTCCTTTCCTCCATACTTTCTCCTCTCCCTCTTTTTCACCTTCTCCCCCTCCTTTGTCCTTCCCTCTCCTCTTCTTCTTTTTTCCCTGCCTCTCTTCCTCCTCCCCCTTTGCCTTTCCTTCTCTTCCTCCTGTTCATTTTCCCTGCCTCTCTTCCCCTTCCTCCTTTGTCCTTCCCTCTCCACTTCTTTTTTCCTGCCTCTCTTCCTCCTCCTCCCTGCGAACCACATTACCGCCTCAAAAGCCACGTCCCTAATGGCGCCTCTCTCTCCAGCTGATGCCTGGCTTGGATTACCTGCCTCGCCCCGTCATTATCCACACTATGACGCTGACACACGCATCACGCACTAGATATAAGGGCAAGAACAAAATCATCTCTCTGTCTGGCTCACTATCTATTTACCCATCTATCTATCTATCTCTATTTGAGCCTGTCTATCTCTGCCAGTCCGTCTATCTATCTATATCTGCCCCTCTGTCTATCTATCTATTTACCTATCTGTCTATTTGTCTATTTGAGCCTGCCTATCTATCTATCTATCTATGCCTATCTGTCTACCTATCTCGCTAAAACAATTTCCTCACTCCTTTATAACTAATGGAAGCTATCCTGATATCATAAATACTTAAATGACACAGGACTACGGTGCATCATCCAATATTAATCTAGCAAGCAAAATTAATCAAACATGCGAAATCAATCAACATCCGTATATATATAATAGAGAGAGTTTGTTTGTCTGTCCGTCTGCCCCCTATGGAAATCGAGAGGATGCATAAAGAACTCTCTAAACTGTTCAATCCAGTGTAACTTTTTATGACAAATTTTGATGTGTACTCACTACAGTTGCCAAAGTGGTGCCCCTGATGGATAAGATTAAAACTAATTGGACATAATCAAGTCAACATGGCGGACACATGGTAGCCAGTTACTGTCGAGTTCTTTTACTTCTATATACATATCACTACTGGTTACAACGGGTCGGATGGGTGGACGGATTGGTGGGATGGGTAGGGCGGGTGGGGTGGTGTGGTGTGGGCAGGGTTGGTGGGCGGGTGGGTAGCGGGAAAATAAGTCCATGGTAGGATTAGGTCCATGGGGAATATATCCCTGGGGAACTGTGCCCAAGAACGTTCAATGAGTAGAATGGGATCCTGGGGGTCCTCTCCTACAGGGGAAGTGGCCATCCTGGGTCCCTGACAATGTCGATATGTGAGATCATAGGGTTTTATCGGGCAACTCCGGGTACCTCTGCTAGTGCAAAATAAATCGCCAAGGAAGAGGCGCTACAAGGTCTCCCATGCCAAGGAGGGCCCGATTTACAGTAGCTATTGTCAACACGTCTACTGCCAGGGTTCATTCAGAGTGGCCGGCATAAGAATATCTCCATGATCCCCTAACGCCACTGATTTCCATTCTCACAGGATATAAAAAAGCTGTAAAAAAATGCTTAGGTGAGGATCGAGGCCACTAGTTTCATACGCATAATCCCATTCATCTTGACCTCCCGCGACAAAATTCCCTCTGATTTTCTCTGCCGTCAATCATTTCTACTCAAACCGAAGAAATTACTCATATGATCGAAGAGGCGCAAGGGTGAGAGAGCATAAATAGAAAGTAAATAAATGAATAAATAAAAGGTCCATGAAATAATAAGACAATCCCGGTAATTTTCTATCTACTGCCACGTACCTAATTCCAGAACTGATGTACTGTATACACTTATTATGACAAAATAATCTTTCTTATCTTTCCTACCACTGTTCACCTCCATGTCCTCAAACGAGACGGTGATGTTAAGTGAGACACGAGTGAAAAAAGAAAGAAAGAAATACAGAGGGATCAGGACATGCTATACATCACCACATGCCTAATTCCGGAGATCATCCTAATCTATCTGGGGAAAAAAAAATAATCTGTACAACACCATTTCCACTCCCCACGAACAAAACAGGTAAAGAGAATCAAAAGCGTGAAAAAAAAAAAAAAGAAGACAAAACCTACACTCTATTTACTGCCACACACTTAGTCCCAGAGCGTATCATAATAGTTCTCTCTAATCTTCTCTCCTAGCTCTCATTACCACTTCATCCTAAGAAGAAGATGCAAAAAGGATGAAAGCGAGAGGATGCAAAACGGATTAAAGAGACGCGAGGGAAAGGGGACAAGAGAAAATTCCAGGATACACTCCATTTCCAGCCACCTAATCCCAGGGTTCACCCAGACTCGCCGTGACAAAACTTGCCCTGATCTCCTCTACCACCACTTGAACTCTAACTGAACTAAACAGATGCACCGAGAAGCGAGGATGAGTGGGAGTTAGAGAGAGAGAAAAAAAAAGGTCAAGAGGCCGTATTCTTGGGCGTTCCGGAGCTTAACCTGCGTGTAAAATGGTGTGTGTGTGCATTTTCATCCTCGCTCTTGCAGCTGCCAAACACTTCACTACCGAATGAGAGTGAATAACAACATGAAAAGTGCGAGAAACAAAATTATTCATGAAAACAACTTGGCTAACGCGAAAACTGAATAACACTTGATTAATACGACCCCTGGGCACACTATCTACGGCAACACACCTAATTTCAGAGCTCATCCAAGGTAGACGAAATGACTAAAATCCTGAAATCCTTCTAAGCTTCTCCATGTCAACACAAATAACCTTAAGGATACGCGTAGTGAAAAATGAATCCAGACTTCCATCTTATCTTTTCTTTGGTGCCTCATCCCAGAGTTCATTCAATATGGTCACCGATACACCACCACCACCAAACCCAACTATCCACACTCTTCCCGCTCTCAAACAAGACTACTAAAAAGCGTGTCATAATTTCGGGTGGTGCAATTAAACACAATTTCAAAATCCCTACTTTGTATCCGTCTGCCTATTTCCATACGCCTAATCCCACAGACAATCCCCTTAGCTCCTCTGCCACAATTACCACAAACACCACCACTGCAACCACCACTACTTACCTCCTGCACTCACTTAGGACACACACACACACACACACACACACACACACACACGCAGAGATGACAAACGGAGTGTGATACAAACTCTTCACATCAGCCTACAATACTCAGCACACTTCGAATAACCTTTCCTGTCAGACACGCTTTCCCCGAGTTTATTTCCCACGCGCTACTAACACCATCACTCACTTCCACACACACACACACACACACACACATACACACACACACACACACACACACACAAGCACGCAATTGCCCAAGGAGGTGCGATGCTGCTCATTTCGCCCCACACTGCTCAGCACCCCCCCTGAGTATCACTCTATCTAGTGCCACACATGCAGTCCTCGAGCTGATCCCCTAGTGGTCCTCTAACACACACACACACACACACACACACACACACACACACACACACACACACACACACACACACACACACACACACATTGCCAAGAGAGAGAGAGAGAGAGAGAGAGAGAGAGAGAGAGAGAGACCAACTGCTCATTTGGCCGGCCATTATTCAACACCCCGTGAATATCCCTTCATCCGAGCCATGAGACCTGGTTCTTTAACACTCTAATTGCACCCTCAAACCTCTTTTGAAGGCCTTTCTCTCCGCGCCTAATGACCCATAAAATACCACACTTCTTTCCTTTCTCTCCCTCTCTCTCCTTTTGGGCCGTAAATTAGGCTTGTGAAGTTAAAGGAAAAGGATAATGCCAGGGCGCCTCTCAGTAATTTGCCCAGTTGGTCGGGAGTTACGTGGCTCTGGCTGAAGTGCGTCGACGGCCCCTGATGCAGTTATTTGGCAACTTACTGGAGGCCGGACGTAATATACTGCGGCAGCGAGGACAAGCCACCAAGATAGCCCCACTCTCCTGTCCCCACTCGTCTCTTTCTCCTCCTCCTGCTGCAACTGTCCCTGCTACTCGTTCCCCAGCTGCTTGAACTGCTTCTCGTACTCCTTCTCCTGCTGATGCAATTGTTTCTGCTACTCCTTCTCCTGCTGCTGCAAGGGCTTCTCGTACTTCCCTGTCCTACTCCTGCAACTGCATCTGCTTCTTCCTCTCCTGCTGCAATCGTTTCTGCTACAGCCTCCTCTGCTGCTGCTATGTTGTTGTTTTTATTAGGCGTTTGGTGGGTGTTGTACTATATTTCCTGTTTTTATTAGGAAGGTTGTATGTCCTCTATTCCCTGGTCGACCTGCTTTATTGGGCGGGCGGTGGCTCTCTGTCCTCTGCTGGTTTGTTTTGTTTTTATTGTGTGTGTGTGTGTGTGTGTGTGTGTGTGTGGGTGTGTGTGTTTTAATTACATTGATGGTGGATCTCGGCCCTACGCTTTTCTGGTGTTTTTTGTAGGTGGGTATTGTACTTATGTCCCCTAGTTTTCCGTTCATTTTATTAGGCGGATGGTGGGAGCGTTCTCTGTTGTCTTTATTAGGTAGATAATGTGCCTCTGTTTTTTAAGGGTCTGTTGTTTTTACTGGACGGGTGAATTTTCCCCATCATTGCTCTATTTACCAGGGAAATTTGTAGCCATTTACCAGGACATTTATTTGATTTATAACCCTCTAGGCAGGAGAACAAATGGAGACAAAAATCAGCGATAATTTTCTTTCCCTAGTAATTGTGTTCAGTCTACAGGTGACAAAGACCTCAATATAGTGGCAATATGTTACAGAAAATAAATCTTCAAATGTATGGGTGATTCTCTACGCTTTCTCGGGAAAAATACATGAAACGAAACGCAGGCTGTCTTATGGAGAGGCATGAAGTTACTGCTCCTAAAAGAAAAGAATTATCAGGATATTTTTCTAGCATGTACTTTCAGGCTTTGTAGTAAACCCTGCTATACATTACTTTTTATATACTTAGCTTTAATGGCTGTAATACATCGAGTGGTTGAATTTTGGTTTCCATGAACTTCTTCCTTGCGATCATAACTTTTCCATCCTCCTCCCTCGTCCTTCCTTTCCATTAATTCACAAAACAACTGTCAGTCCTACGAATGTTAAATTTTTCACTTTCATATCACTGTGTAATAAATGTTTACTATCTGACAAAAGGAGGTAAACCTGACATTCCAGTGAAGACGTGTGTGTGTGTGTGTGTGTGTGTGTGTGTGTGTGTGTGTGTGTGTGTGTGTGTGTGTGTGTGTGTGTGTGTGTGTGTGTGTGTGCGCGCGCGCGCTATAAGACAACACGTCTCCAATACGTATACTACATCCGGGTGAGATTCCTCTGCATCAGGCAAATAATCCTGATGATACAAAAACCGATTATGTTTTATTGCAATCACTAAAAAGGTGATTCTCCTGTACAATTAGGGTGTGGGTTCCGACCTGGTTATCCCACTCTCACAAAACGCTTCTCGTTAGGTTTTGGGCTTGAAGGGCCAGACAAAGGAGAAGCCCCTCCCCCCACTGTCAAAAGGACACAACCAATTATTATACTCTTGTACTCAAACTGTATACATTAAGTGAAAAGCGACTGGAGGATCCGGGATTTTTTTTTTTCCGTTATATCTGGGGCAATGCTATGATTATGAAGATTTTTTTTAATATTTCTTCTTCCAAGTACAGTCAGCTGCATGATTTTTTTTTTACCCCCACTGCGCCTTTAGTCTCTCTCTCTCTCCCTCTCTCTCTCTCTCTTTGGGAATCACGGTAAACTTGCATCCATATATGGGTAAATAACTGGGTATGTGACAGGAAGCTGCCATTCGTAAGTACTGCAATAATCAACATGGTTAGCAATCACTGCCGTAACACCTCAGGATTTAATAGTAATGGTACAGCTATATGACTGAAGAACTGCGTACCGAAATTTGCAGACGACAGAGACATGTTTAAGTGCTATTAACGTTTTCAAAAGACAGACAGATAAACAGACAAATACAGACAAACAGATATATAGACAGAAAGAACCCCTTCAATACAATGACGCCTTATATGCCCAGTTCTTGCTACCACAACTATTTTAATCAGAACAAATGACGCGTGTGGCAGTGAAGGTGGCAGGAACAAACTCCATTAACTCTATAACTAATAGACATCTTCCCAAAGCCGCATAAATTCAACTGGCGGCAGCAAAAACATTTAAAGAAAAACACGTCCTCGGATTGAAGGAATAAAAACTGATGCGAACAGACTAACTTTACAGTAAGACGTTGATAAAATTGAGTTCTGGTTCAAGAAATGTCAATTTTACCTTATGCAAGGGTATGTATGTCAAGTTTTTCATATTATTGGCCTCGGTAAAGGATTAGAATATGGTACGATAACTCAGAAAATTGGAGTGACTGTTTCTCCAAACATAAAAGTCTCTCATTCGTAACGAAGATGTACAGACGGGAAATACAGTTTTAGGTGTCAAAAACAAGTTTCAAGTGCAAAAACATCAAGAACTAATACGAAGGTGTAGAGAAGGCAAATACTGTGTTTGGTTTAAAAAGATAAAGTTTCAAACGCAAAAAATCAAGAAATAATAATCTAACCGTATAAGAGGCTTGTGAAGGAGCATTTCGAAAAAGCATGCGAGAGGCCCCGAGCTGCTGGGACTACGTGATACTGTACGTGTCAACAGGTCAGAGTGGAGGAAGATGGGAGAGTCCTTTGCCTTACAATGGAACCTCATGTGGTTATTGTTGTGGTTTTTGTTGTTCTTATTCTTGTTGTTGTTGTTGTTGTTGTTGTTATGGCTGATGATGATGATGATGATGATGACGATTTCTTGTCCACATACTTGTCATACACTATTATGAAACTGGAAGTACAGTATTGAAATAAAAGTAAAAGAGAGAGAGAGAGAGAGAGAGAGAGAGAGAGAGAGAGAGAGAGAGAGAGAGAGAGAGAGAGAGAGAGAGAGAGAGAGAGAGAGAGAGAGAGAGAGAGAAACCAATGAAATTCTGTGTCTTGGAATTACACGAAGAAGAATGCTGAAGGTGCATTAGTTTTCGCTAAAAATAAGGAGACGGAACGGTAAAGTAATTAACTATTTTAAGATCCTTAAAAGGCTTCATAATGCATAGAGAGAAAAGTTTTTATATTATACTCTTTTCACTTTACTTGGCCTAAAACTGCTGTCTCTCCACCCTGACTGCTGAGATGTAACAACAAAGTAACTTTAGAATACGATGTTTGTTACGTGGAAGGATTATGAAAAGGATGAAGAGCCTCCATTTATTTATTTATTTATTTTTTGGCCAGAACTAAATGAAAATCAGTTACAAAAAGGCAAAATTCTGAGTCAGGTTAAGGTGAACGAACTATAGTACCTGTGCTACCCAAGAAAGGCCATGGACTAAAGTTTCCAAAAAGGTTGTATAAACTCGTCTAGAGGTAGCGAGAAGAAAAATGTCCCCTTGACTGAACTGGCTAAATATTTCTTTACGACACAAGATTCCCAGATGGTGTCACAAACATTGCTAATATAGAATTGTTCAGGAATAGGAATGATGGCCAGCTGTTATCCACTGTCACAATACTGTTAAATTTTTGGCACTCCCATCTGTCAGGTAATGGCATGGCTTGGATAGTATGGGAATTGCATGCAAGAGGGTCTGACAAATTAGTACCGTATTAGATCTTTCGGTTTTTAGGTGATATTTTTTAACACACACACACACACACACACACACACACACACACACACACACACACACACACACACACACACACACAAATAAAATAATGACAAGCACATGAGAAGTCGCACTACTCATACTTCCTTATAACGAGCACCAGATTCATTCAGCCATTCCGACACTAATTTCTACCGTTCCTAAACAACTTGCTTCTGGCTTACAAGTCATCCAAGGCAATGCTTCTACGAGGTGTGTTTAGAAGCCCTGAATTCCTTTACCTTAACTAAACGCAGATTACGAGGAAATTTAATTCAAATATTCAAAGGACACGATCATATGGCTATCGATAAATATTTCACAGTTGATCGCTAAAATTACAGTACACTAGAGGTAATGGGCATAAAATTGCAGGCAAGCGATTTCAGTCACATGAAGCTAAGTGTTTCTTCTTTAACAGAGTTGTAAATATATGGAACAAATTGTCCTCCATCGTAGTAATGGTACAGTGCTGACCTTTAAAAATCACTTTGATAAGTATCTGTCTATTGAATCCCTGCTAAATATGTTCACTCATGAATAATTTTGTAGTGTATATATCTTTTTTTAAAGAGGTAGGAGTATACAACCGCAGAATAACACTGATAAATATTGTTGAACTGATATTACTTTGCTTTTCAGGAGGATATTGCTGAACAAGATTTCGTTTTCCTCTTTCCTATAAAATTTTCATGACAATCTTTCTATGCTGCATGAAGGTCCTTCTCACAATTTCCTGCCGGCTTCGGCTGGAGGGTTTGGTGGGGGTGGGGGAAGCCTTACTACTGATCTATCCTTGTCTTTTACTGACGGAATCGTTTTGTTGGATATAACATTCCCAACAACAAACAACCGCATAAAGACAAACAGGTATGTTGTTGTTTGCTTTCCGTTGAACTCCTTTGTACTTCATTCCAGTATGGCTAAGTGTCACATGGTTCCCAGGGGGGGGTAGGGAATATTTCTTTGCTATCCTATTCATGAACTACCCTAAGTAAAGAAATTAACTCTGCCCTGTAATATGAAAGACATTCCACTTAATAGGGCCTGTGTCCTTTGTGTGTTTGTGTAATCTATGGTCTCTCTCTCTTTCTCTCTCTCTCTCTCTCTCTCCACCTCTGATTATAACGGGAATTATCGAGAGAGAGAGAGAGAGAGAGAGAGAACATCTGTGTGCGGGGGCATAGTATTTTTGCAAGTGTGTTTGTTTGACTAATGTCTGTGTGTGTGAGTACGTGTGTAGGCGTGTGTGATTTTGTGTGTGTGTGTGTGTGTGTGTGTGTACGTTTGGTCTAGTCTATGCTTGTCAAAGCGTTAGAATGTATATTAATATTTGTGTCTGGCAATATTTATGCGTTTGTGTTTATATTAGGGTATATGTATCTGTGTATGTATATGAGTGTGTATGTGTGTATGTATCTGTGTATGTATATGTGCATGTATCTGTGTATGTATATGTGTAAGTAACTTTGTGCATGTACTGTGTGTGTCTGTATTGAATGTTGTGCTGTGTGTATGGTTGTGTGTGTGTGTGTTTATGTACCAGGAAGTGTAAGACTTGTAGTGTATATATGTATGTGTATGTGTATGTACGTATGCACGAGTCGTCAACCTCTACTTGCTCCCATGTGCTTCTGTGTGTGTGTGTGTGTGTGTGTGTGTGTGTGTGTGTGTGTGTGTGTGTGTGTGTGTGTGTGTGTGTGTGTGTGTGTGTGTGTGTGTGTGTGTGTGTGCAAGCCCTTTCCTCATCCCTCACCTCGTTTCCCCTATTGTCCTCCCCTGAAGTGCTGTATGTTTGTGTATGCATTTATGTACGTGTGTGTGTGTGTGTGTGTGTGTGTGTGTGTGTGTGTGTGTGTGTGTGTGTGTGTGTGTGTGTGTGTGTGTGTGTGTGTGTGTGTGTGTGTGTGTGTGTGTGTGTGTGTGTGTGTGTGTGTATGGTGGCAAACAAGGTCTGATGGCACTGGGGGATATCCACTCAAACTAAATGCAAAATAAAGATCAAAGCACATGCACAGGAAACAAACATAACACATCCACAAACAAAGTGTCGTATAAAGACAAACACACACACACACACACACACACACACACACACACACACACACACACACAAATATCTATAATCAGTACCAAACAGCCCTAAAAATGCACAGAGAAATGTACAAAAAATATGGGTCATCTCAAGCCACTTACGGTCCGCCCGAACGATTGAGGTCAGTGCCTATCGATCTAGGTCACGGGGTCACGATGGTCAAGGTCTGTTCCAAATATCAGACTTTTCCGTGCACTAATTTTATTGATATGCCAGTCTAAGTCTTTAAGGGATTTTCATGTCTCTCGAGGTCGTTGGAGGTCACATTCAGGAACCCAATTTATCCTGTGACGCATTTTCAAGCTTCTTCTTAATCAGTTCAAGATACCCTATAGAGGTGAAGTGGTTAATTAAGGCTTTATTTAACTCACTTTGAATAGTCTCTCTCTCTCTCTCTCTAAATATAATCATCCGGTTGTACCATAACAGAACTTTAAGTAGTCGTTGCAGTGAAAGGACTAAACTGCCCTGATACACTGGATTCTTAAATACGTTGATTCAGATCTTCGAGGTCAGGCATGGAGAGGCAGGAGGGAGCAGATAAAATGGTAAGGGATGGAGGTGGACGGTGGGGTACGGAGGGGAAAGTATACCCTGTGAAAATGGGCGTTCCTGGTCGCGTGGGTATCCTCAACAGTCACATCTGCGGCACACCAGACCAAGGGAGAGGTGGTGTGGGTGTGAAGGAGTGGGGTGGGTGTGCAGAGGAGTGGGAGGGATAGGCTGCGATGGAGGTGAGGCAAGCAGGGTGTTTTAAAAATCCTATGCAGACGGGCGATGTAGGTCGGTCGGGAAAGCGTATAGTAAGTCACAGAGTATTTCCAAAATCTCTATACACTAAAGCAAAAAGCTGGTGGGGTAGGAGGAGCGTCCGTGTGATGGACTGCGATGGCGGTGGGGGGATGAGGCGGGGAGAGGAGGGGATAGGGGAGGGGGAGATGTGTAGACCTTGCGAAAAACGTTGAATGAGGGACGACGTTCGCGGGGGGAAGAAATTTGACGTGGGGGGGCTTGTAGGAAAATATATAGGGAGGACGGATTGATCTGGAAGGAATGGGACGGGATGCTTATGGTGGGACATGGTGTGGAAAGTGTACATCCATTTCTATCTTAAACTTTATGGGCGTGGTGAAGCTGTAAGTTAAAGTTCTCTCCTAAGATGAATAAAAAAGTTAGAACGTACAGCTCCTATATACCTGACGTCTCACGATGCAGGTATAAAAACTTAGCGCCATATTTCTGCAGGGTTTAGGCAGCTCCCTTGGCACCTTTTCCTTACCAGTTTATTATATGGATCGCAAAATGCCAGGTATATGAGACCAACACGAGTTTATCTTGCTCTCGCTGTTAAACTTTGAATTAAACTTCACTGCACTCAGGTATTAATCCTACAACACCCATTATCGCACCGGATATATTTTCACGGTCCCTTCTCGCCCCCACCACAATTCCAGCTCATCCCACAAATTCTTTTATCCTCCACGTCCCTTCCTTTATACCCTGACACTTTCATTCTTGGGAACACTAAAATAAGCTTCACTTCCCCTCATATACAGCTCCCACTTTCACAGGGCATATTTTCCTGTCCCAGCTCTTCCGTCATTCAGATTTCCAGCCCATTCCACCCATTCCACTGGTCATCACGTCCATTTCTTTGTCTCCCTCCCCAAGGATTGTTTCAGGCACGACACATATCACGTGGTCGACATACGCGCTTGTTTTGGATCTGACTCTTACATATTTTCTTGTGTGGAATTAACGCAAGCTATGCATATATCAGCAAGTCAAAAACAGCATAAGCCAGGAGAGAATAATAAGGCGAAATCAGCAAAACAAATCGCAGAGGAAAAGGCGCTAGGTTGCCTCCCCAGCAGACGAGAATACTGTCCTTGTTCTCTAGAAACAGAAGGTAAACGAGAGCACAGCAAAGGTATATACAGGGAGGGCTTGAGAGAAGCTAGGTGAGGACACAAAAAGGAGGGGTAAAGAGAGAGGTGCAGAGGGAGGGGTATGCATGGAAAGACTATGAGGTGAGGTGAGGTGAGGTGAGGTGAGGTGGTGTGGCTGTGAATCATGCTTATGCTGCTGATAAGAGCATGTCGCCGCCCTTCGCTACCCGCAAACTGGGTAATGAAGTGCGCGGGAAGGGGGTGAGAAGCGAATTGAGGTAGGAGGGAGGAAGGGCGAAGAGGAAAACGGAGAGGGAAATGGGGGAAGGAAAGACGGAGAGGAAAAAAGGGCAAGAGGAAGGAGAGAAGAAGGTGGGAGGGGAAAGGAGGTGACGGGAAGTGAGAAAGAATGGGAGGTAAGAGGAGGCGAGGAAGGATGGAGAGGAGGAAGAGGGATGAGATGTGGGGAGGGGAGGTATGTAAACTGACACGAGGAGGCAAAGAGAAGTGTACGAGACGAGAGGGAGAGGAGGTAGATATGGGGGAAGGGAAGGGAGAGTATGTAGCTGAGGGGTGAGGGAGAGGAGTGAGAGATAGTGGAAGTGTTCAGGAATGCAAGTGAGGGAATGAGAGGACACGGAAGGACAGAGCCGGAGAGCTGAGAAAGAGGGGGGGCTGAAGGAATGATGGGAATGAAGGCGATAAATAAGGAATGATGGGAGACCTGCATGAGAGAAGGAAGGACAGAGGATAAGTGAGAAAGGGACGGAGATTTGGAGGCTAAATGATGAGGGAGAAAAATGAGGGAATGGAAGAGAGGAGAGAGTGATGAGGGAGAAAAAGGGAAGGAGAGAGAGAGAGAGAGTAATGAGCAGTGGAGAGGGTTAGGAGGAGAGGGAGGCGCAAGGGTTAAGTGTGAGTGCTGAGTGAGAAGTGTGCGGGAGAGAAGAGTGACTGGTGAGAAGGAAGGGACGGGAAAGGGCTAAAGGAAAGAGAAGGAACGGTATGACTAAGGTGCGATGGAATGCGGTGAGGAACAGCAGGGGAAAAGATAAAGTGGGAGAGGCACAGAAGAATCAGGTTGAGTGGTGAGGGAGAGAAGTGAAGGGGGGAAGGGAAAAAGAGAGGGGTGAGGAAGAAGAATGGAGATGGGAGAGGAAGGAAGAGTAAGAAGAAGAGAAGGTAAGTGATGGAGAAGGGAGCAGGAAGGCAGAATGGAGAGGGGGAGGTGTGAAGGAGAGAAGATGAAACGAAGTGAAGGAGAGAGGGAAGAGTGAAACAGAGGGAAGAAGGAGAGGGGAGGAGGGGGGGATGAATGTGATGTGATACAGGGTGGGCAGGACGGGTGAGGGAAAGGAAGATGAAGGGAAGGAGGGAGATGAGGTGAGGAGGAAGGGACAGAAGTAGGGAGGGAGGGGAAGGTGGGAGGGGTGGGGTGGGGTAGGGTGGGGTGAGGTGAGGTGAGGTGAGAGAGAGAGAGAGAGAGAGAGAGAGAGAGAGAGAGAGAGAGTAAAATAACACCACACCCAACAGGAACAGAGTAGAGAAAACAGAATATGAAAAAGAACGGAATGTAGAAGGGAAAGAAAAAAAAAAAAAAAGAGAGAGAAAATGGAAAAAAGGAGAAAAAGGAAGGAGAAAAGGCCACGAAACGACGATGGTATTGCACCGAAAAGGAAAAAGAAAATGGTAAAGAAAGAGGCACAGAATAGCAAAGAAATTGAAGATGAGAGGAGGAGGAGGAGTAAAGACAGGAAGAATGGATAATTTTAAGAAGGAAATAGTTATACAGAAATAACACACACACACACACACACACACACACACACACACACACACACACACACACACACAAGGCCGTACTCTCCCTGGCTCTGGCGACTGCTTAACAGCTTTTCCTCAGCTATTTAGTTTGTCCATTACATTCAGATACCCCCTTGTTACGTTTCCTGAGTAAACACTAGATTTTGAAGTGATGAAACTAACACACAAGACAATAATTTAAGAGCAAGAGGTAAAAATATATCTCTATGGATGGGTTAATTTTTTCCATTCCTGTTAGATTAAAGATAAGTGAATATTACAGTGATATATGACAAAAAACCACAATGGAAAAAAAAAATAAGTCGCTAGGAAAAAGGTGCTAAGTAATACACGTTAAGAGAATACAGACAGGGCAAAGAAAACGTTTTGTCCTCTCTGGCGTCACGAGGCTTGAGGCGGGGTGGTAAGATTTTGGGGTTCCTTTCTTTTAGTCCTTTGCCTGAAAGAACACTCTGACGGACTAACGAACCCAATCTTTCTCCACTTCTGATTCCCTCCCCCTCCCCTCTCTCTCTCTTTCACACACACGCGCGCCCGGATTATTAACGCTATAGTACTGTATGATAGTAGTAACGTTGGTTAAACACTACACAAAGTACATCCATGGTACAATAACATGAATATTTACACACACACACACATATATATATATATATATATATATATATATATATATATATATATATATATATTATATATATATATATATATATATATATATATATATATATATATATATATATATATATATATATATGTGTGTGTGTGTGTGTGTGTGTGTGTAAAGTAGCTATACAAAATTAGATTTAGGTCTATAATTTGGTTCGTGAAGCATCATCATCACATCACATTTGTCCATCAGGATGCTAGGTCACTGTTTATAATATCCACAGCATAGCAGCATGAATCAGTGCCACACTACATCATCTATTCCAGCATAGACTCGTACGTATCAATTAAGGTATTATTCAGTACTAACATTTCTGAAGACTTACCCTTCTTGCATATTTTCAGTAAAGAGGCTGCCAGATTACTTATAAACCAATGAATATTATTATTATTATTATTATTATTATTATTATTACTATACACTCACCACCTCCATCACTCAACTCACCCAAAAGAACCACCAGAAAATAGTGTTCTTGTGGAGTCCCTGGGGCAACAACCATTCATCACACGCTGGGTCTTATAAGCTGATTAACGTCATGCAGTTGTAGCTGGATATGTGTGTGTGTGTGTGTGTGTGTGTGTGTGTGTGTGTGTGTGTGTGTGTGTGTGTGTGTGTGTGTGTGTGTGTGTGTGAGAGAGAGAGAGAGAGAGAGAGACGTACTGACTTTAACTACAGTACTATTAACATGATGATGGCGTCGTAATTACCTTTCCATTTACCAAGCCATTTATTTAAACTTGGGAGAGTAAAAATAGTTAATGAAGGCTATCCAGTCTATCTTAAGCTGAGAAAATAGTCTGAAGATGGCAAAGAAAAATGTAATCCTGTTGAAGGGGTTGAAGGAGCTTGTTTTTAAGGGCTATTGTCTAACTTTTTTTTTTTTTTTTAGTTCGATAGGTTTCTTTTCTCCACTTCAATCCGGTGACGTATTTATGCTGTTTTTCCGCTTTCACGCTATTTTTGCTACTTCGGGACTATTCTTGCTACTTTCACAATATTCTGTCAACGTAGGAAGCGTCTCTCGTGCCTAGAAATGTTACTGAAATCAATATGTACAACCCCAGTAAAAAAAAAAATCTATGCTGAATAAAATCATCTGGAGGTGTCAGGAATAAAACAAAAATACACCGGTACGTCAGCAGACCGAAGGGATAAAGACGAAATAAACTCGAACTCCAAGTCACACTAAAACAGGCCATCGTACTAACTGAGTAGTGTGATTGAAGCTGTAATCCATTCACTCCGAAATACCTTCCTACGAACAAAATCTTAGGGCAGAGAGAAGAGTAAGTGTTGGCGTGTGAAAGGGACACTGGAGACTGCCTGTAGCCGCACATTGTTCTCTAGGCCTCCCTTTGCTGAATAACACTGTATAGTTGTAACAAGAAGGGATTTATTCACTGCGATGACCACCTTGACCACCTTGTAATCTTTACCTTACTAACACCAGACGATTTTACTCATCTCCGTAGAGGCTTTGAACTGATGGGGGTGAGATGTAGCCTTTATTTATCACTCCACGAGAGAGAGAGAGAGAGGGGGGGGGGGTTTACTGCTGAATAGAGAGTCCAAAGGTAGCTAGAACAAAATAAAGGAGGCGTTACTGTAGTGTAGAGTTTAACCTTCTACTGATTGGGACAACTCTTTTATTTCACTTCAGCTGACGACAAGTAATTTCATTCAGCTAAGAGACGTGTCAAAGAAAGCTAGCAGCAGAGGAGGTGGGGGGGGGGGAATGAAACCTACATCTAACCCATGATTTAAAAAAATAAAAAAAATAAAAATACTCAAAATATGATCGTCTAAACATAAATTACAAAGTGTCGTCCTCGTATTGAAGGGGTGCATGCTAGGACTCCGCCGCGTATGCATCGTGATAAAGGGAAGTCTCAGTTATTTCCCCGGGGCCTAATTATTATTCCTCGAGGCTTAATTATCTTGAGTTATTAATGGGCGGCTCTAATTTATGGCTCATACAACGTTAATCAGGGTACTACAATGGGTGCAATTGGGTACGTGGAGAAACTGATATAGGATGTGATTATGAAAACGATAATGATAATAATTAATAGAAAACAATAAGATAACAATATTAATATAATAATAATAATAATAATAAGAAGAAGAAGAAGAAGAAAAAGAAAAAGAAAAAAAATAATAATAATAATAACGTGTATTAACATTAAGTGCTCCTTTATACTTACAACTTTTGTAGTACGACTCGACTGGAGACCAACACGACTTACCTGCAGAAAAAAAAAATATTAATAACAGGAAAGATACCTCTAAAAACTATACCAGTGATAAGAACACGTAATGGGCAGCACAATGACAGTATGGAACGTGTGCGAGCGAGCGAGCAAGCAAGTCAGACAGTGTTGAATATTGTCTCATGTGGCTCATCATCTTCCTCTGATTTCCTGACATGAATATACGAAAAAGAACTTGATAGATTACACCAAAAATATTCCCTCACACTTTCTAAAACCAAATACTCCTGTGAAATATGGGTAGATCTTCCCGCAGAGTTTTATCATTCCGAATTCCACTCGTATGTGTTCCTCATGTAAGTCTGAGTCAGCCCTTTTTCCGAGGGTCTGGCAACAAACAGCGAAGATGTTACAGATAAGTTTAGGAAAAGCCTGTTCAAGTAATATGAAATCGCCTGTACTAGACTGCACGAAGAAAAAAAAAACACCGTGCTGAAGGAGTTAACGATTCGAAACTGCTCCCAGAAAACCCCGAGCGGCGCCCTAGACCACTACACTACTGCTGAAAATAATACTGATAGCAACAGCGGTGATATTAATGATGAATGATGATAAAACTGGCTCCTTGTAAATTATTAAAAGTAATTTGCATATTAATATCCGTATTATGCTACCTCATGCGCGCACATGTATACCCACACACATATAAACACCTACACATAAGTATACTGGCTGAAAAGGCCCACATGTATGCACGAAAATGGAAACGCAACGTACAGAGTAGTACATGGAAACACACACACACACACACACACACACACACACACACACACACACACACACACACACACACACATGCACACAAAAGCAGGTAGACCCGAGGGAGAGAGAGAGAGAGAGAGAGAGAGAGAGAGAGAGAGAGAGAGAGAGAGAGAGAGAGAGAGAGAGAGAGAGAATATATAGTCTCTCACACTAAGAGTTGGACGGCGGATGAGGCAGGTGAGAAGAGATCAAAGGGAGAGAGAGAGAGAGAGAGGGAGGGAGGGATGGAGAGGGGGAGGAAAGAGGAGAGGAACAGGAGACTAAGTGAGGAAAGGGGGGAGTGGGGAAGGGGGAAGGAGACAAGAGCTAAGTAGGTTAGATTAAGAGGGAGAGAAGAGAGAGAAAAAGGAAGAGGATCAGGGAGAATGGGAAGGATGAGGGAGAGAAGAAGGAAGGAGGGAAGAAAAATAGGGGGGAAAGGGAGGAGGAAGAAGAGGGGAAAGGTGCAAGGGTGAGGGAAGTATGGAGGAAATGAAATAGAGGGAAATGAAGAAACAAGAAAGGGAGAGAAAGACGAAGAGGGAGAGGGAGGGAGAGGACGATGGGGAAGCAGAGAAAGGAGATGGGAGAGACGGAGGGGGGAAGGGGAATGGAGGGAGGGAGGAAGAGGGAGAAACAAGAAGGAAGGGAGGGAGGAAGAGGGAGTAACAAGGAGGGAGTGAGGGAGGAAGGGAGGGAGAGGAAGAGAGGTGGGAAGAGGAATGGCGGGAGGGAGGGAAGAATGAGGAAATAGAGAAGGGAGGAAGGAGAAGAGAGAGAGAGAGAGAGAGAGAGAGAGAGAGAGAGAGAGAGAGAGAGAGAACAAAGACATTCCCCCCCCCACTGATCCAACACTAGCCCTGACTCTGCTATATGGGGGGTAGGAAGAGGCCGGCAGGAAATAATAAGAAGGAATTCAACGATGAAGAGAGTAATATGTCAAAACGCTTCCTTCAAACAACCCCTTCACCCCGAGGACATCTCAATATTCTTGCCAACCCCCGGACGATTTTATTCAGCCCTGGGTAGACCCTTTGTAGTCGAGAATATTAACCCTTTTAGCACGAGGACGAGGTTTTTCTTGTCGATGCTAGATGCTTTTATTAGACGGTTTATTTAGGAGATGCCCTTCAAAAGACCAATAAGTAAATAAATAAATAAATAAGCAAATAAAAAGATAGACAGATAGATACAGTTGATAAATAGATAAAAACTGTTAACCCTTTCACTCCGATGAGGCACGTCCCTTTATTTCACTCTTGCCATCAACAATTATATTCGAATCGAGGTCATTTTCGGATTGGGGGTTGGACCTAAAGCCTCCATGAACCACTTCGCTACTGCAAAACCGTCCCTGAGCTAAACAAAATCGTCTGGAGGCAGCAGAAATAAACTGAATACGCCATCGGACTGAAGGGGTAAATCAACTATACTCACTAGCCCATTCAACCAAACCCAGAAGGAAAAAATACGAAGACTGAGGATGAAGATTTAGAAAAAAAAAATCTACCCTCCGTTGAAGGAAATCGTCTGAAAATTGCAAAGAATAAATCAGGAAATACGTCACTGAAATGATGGGAAAAAATTAATCTCAATCCCTCGTTCAAACAATATTCGTAAATTTGATGCCGGCAGGAAAAAGTGAGAAGGCACGCTATGTTGTTGAAATGGCTGAGTTGAAATCTGATTGCGAGTTTGAAGTGGAAAGCGTATTGTCCTGAAAAGTAATCTATGCTGCAGGAGAGAGAGAGAGAGAGAGAGAGAGAGAGAGAGAGAGAGAGAGAGAGAGAGAGAGAGAGAGAGAGAGAGAATATATATATAAAAACAAACTCCATTATATTACATAAGATAATATACACCTTTTCAGCCTATTCGCAAAAAAAAATCTCCTGATGGTGCCAAGCCATATATAAATAGGAGGTCATCGTCCTGAAGGGGTCAACGGCACTGGCCAGACTATAGGAATAAAACTCTATTAAGCACTGGACAATTTATGAATCCCAGTGTTTTATATCTCCACTGTGAATCTAGGACAAGATTATGTAACATGTAACCTTTGAACAGAATAACCTTTTTCCTTTTTTTTTCCCCTTTATCTGAGCCAACATAGACGTGATCCTCAGCTTAACAAACTTCTGGTATTGAAGGTTATATCTCACCCATCAGGTTATAAAAGTCTTCCCAATGCTGAATAAGAATGATTTCACTCTAATCAGAATATACTTTAAAAATACATTGTAATTAAAAGGACAAAGCCACCTTTAATCACGCTTCAACCTATACACAAGGTAATCCACATTTCCATTTCACAGTTTCTTTTAATTCCTCTTCATTGTTTACCTTGAACAATATGATGAATTATAACCTACCTGACAAAGGTGGCTTTCATTTATACAGGTCTACATTACTGCCACTGTTATTATTATTATTATTATTATTATTATTATTATTATTATTATTATTATTATTATTTTTCATCATCGTCATTATCATCATCAGAATCATCATCACCATCACCACCATCATTTTAACATCATTTATACTCCTGCATCTAGTCCACCCCCATGCATTAACACCTATTCCTTACCCTCTAATCTCACCCTTCCACTACCTTACTCGGATTTCCATATTTCATTCCCACTACCTGCAGACGATTTTGTTCAGCAGAGACACGACTGACGATTTTTTTTTTAAACCTGAGAAGACCAAAACCTGACGAAATTAAACTTAACCTCGCCAGCCGAAGCACGTCATTTTGATTTTTCATTCTCATCGACGATTTTCCTCAGCATGTTATACTTTTCTCGAATTGGACGGGTTAGATACGGCCTTTCTTCAACCCTTCCGTCCCAGAGGGTTTCCTTAAGCTGAATAAAATCATCTGGGGGAGGCAAAACTATACTGAATTAAAACATCATACCGAAAAATTTAACATAACCCTGTATCGTAGAGAAAAAAATCTGATATAATGATATTTGAAGAGACTAAATTACTGACAGGAGAGAGAGAGAGAGAGAGTGTGTGTGTGTGTGTGTGTGTGTGTGTGTGTGTGTGTGTGTGTGTGTGTGCGCGCGTGCTCAGAGTTGTGGGGGGGAAAAATGAGGCAAATGAATTCGTCTCCTGAGGTGACGAAAGAGACGCGAGTTGACGGTAGGAAAATTTGCGAGGGAAAACCTGACTCGAAGGACCCTGAGACGCGCGGCCCTTTTCATCAACTTTCCAAACCCCTTCAGTTCGATTACATTCTCTTGACTCTTGCTACTTCCAGACGATTAAATTCAACTTAGGAGAGGGTTCTGGTGGTGAAGGGGTTGATTTAGGCTACGTCAAACCCCACCAATTCGACGTCTACTAATAAAACCACCAATTACATCACAGCCAGAGTATAGTGAATAAGAATGTGCAAAAATACGATCAAAACAAAACATCTGACACTTCCATGGTAATAAATCGAGCGTAAATACTGGCTGAGATCCTTTATAAATATGGCCCAAGATTCACAAACAAACTTAGGCCCCATTAAGTGCCGTAAATAAGGTATGGTATTACAGGATGAACGAGAAGTGTGGAAGGAACACGAGCTGGCCTTCCCTTGCCCTTCCTGCCAAAACACATCAGAGTTAAGGTAGGGAAAGTTAATCGTAAGGCTGTTAATACACATACAAACATACACACACACGGGCAATTTCACGTAAGTATACTCAGAAACATACGCATGATCGCACACACGCACGCACATACATAATCACACACACACACACACACACACACACACACACACACACACACACAAAACCAAACACACCTTTTCCCACATTCTCCTCTCTCTCTCTCTCTCTCTCTCTCTCTCTCTCTCCTCCAGGCATACACACACATTCTCTTTCTTTTCTCTCTCTATCCCACGCACAATTACACATGCCCTTACACTTTATCTCCCCCACATTCTCGCAGTCACACACACACACACACACACACACACACACACACACACACACGTAACTACCTCTCCCTCACATACATACACACACACACATACATACACACACACACACACACACACACACACACACACGTAACTACCTCTCCCTCACATACATACACACACACACACACACACACACACACACACACATTTTGGCACAAGATGAACGCACGCAAATCCTCAGACACAACAACTATACTGGGCTGCTCACTCACCTGTGCACGCAAACAAGAGCTTGATAAATAGCCTACTCCTACGCGCACACATACACACATAAAACTTTTCTGCACATTCATACGTTTAAGCACACACACACACACACACACACACACACACACACACACACACACACACACACACACACACACACACACACACACACACACACAGAATGATTTAAACACCTTAATTCAGGTGGATTCACACACACATATAAAACAACGCATATTTTATAATTCACACACACACACACACACACACACACACACACGCACAAAGCATGCGAGGGGCCAGACATCACCCATTATCGTTCCCACAGACACTGAGACAGAAAATCTAATGCGACAGGAGCCAAGAATGAGAGAGAGAGAGAGAGAGAGAGAGAGAGAGAGAGAGAGAGAGACAGATTTACACTTACACAGTACACTAACACATAAGCACCGCGCAAACACAAGCCCACTGAGGAAGAAACACACACAGACATACAAACACAGACTCTCACAAACACAATTACACAGGTACACATACACACAACGTTAGTCATACACACTGAATTAAATGAAAAAAAAATAAATACACACACATAGGTATACACATAAAGACATAAAATACGAACATACCAAAAGACAAAAACGAAGATCCGCACACACACACACACACACACACACACACACACACACACACACACACACACACGCAATCGTGAAGGCAACGCAAATAAAACACCGATAAAGTCAAATGAGGCAAAAGGCTCTCGTTGTGGCAGCTGTGGTTGTGTGACGTTTGGTAGTGAATGTCTGGTGCGGGGTCGAGGTGGTGGGAGTAGGTGGATGGTGGTGAGTCTGGAGTGGTATGTGGTGTAGCGAGTGGTGACTGTTTGGTGTGATGGTTTGTGGTGTGAGGGAATGTGGTGTGAGGCAATGTGGCAGTGAGTATGTGGTGTGGTGTAGTGTATGTGCGTGGGATGTTTGGTGTGAAATCTTGTGGTGTGACTTGTGGTGGGGATGAGTTTGGTGTTGGGGGTGGAGAGGTGAATGGTGACAGTGTGATTTAGTAAATGTTTGATGGGAGATGAAAAGTGGAAATGATGTGGAAAGTGTAGTGGGGACGGTGGGGGAGGGTGGCGGTGATGGTGGACGTGTGGTAGTGTAATGTGGTGATGGATGTGTGCTAGTGTGGTGTGGTGGAAGATGTGTGGTCGTGGTGGAGAGGTGGACATGATAGGAGGAGTGGAGATAGTGAATTTACGGTGGGGGGGGGGTAGTGGAGACGGCATGGAGAGGGACATGGAAATAGCAGGGGAGAAAAGGATGGTGTGGTGGTGAGGTAGGGAGGAGGGGTTGATGGTGGTTGTGTACAATGGACTAGAAAGGAAAGCAAACAATCAGGTCTTTTGCTCCATTCAAGGAAGGTTAAGTCGGGTTGGTTACGACTATCATACCTATTCCGAGTCTAAAACAAAAGAAAAAAGAAAGTTGCCGTATCAACTAATTCCTCCAGTCGAAGAAGGCAGGAAACAATGAAAAGACCCTTCATACAACATAGAAAACCTGCAAATTTATTTTTGCAGGAAAGATGAAAAGAAACGATATTCTACGCTATTTTATCCAGTGACGGAGGAATGTAACATCAAAGTAACATAAAAATATAGCATTGTGTGGTTTTCTTCATGATCCGGACTGGAAGAAATTATATACAACAGAAAGGTATTACTCAACAGTGAACATATTTAGCTAGGAATCAGAGGCCAATAGTATACTCATCTACAACAGCCTACCAAACTTCGAAATGCAATAGGCTCTCTATGTTGGCAATTCCACTGAAGAGGAAATGCTTCATTTAATTAGGAACATTTTGCCAATAGTTTTAGAGCCATCACCTCAGTTCGATCGGTTTACTGTGAGTCATTATCAATACCTATATCATGTCCTTTGAAGGAGATGAATATGGTACATAAGTTAGAGTAATTGTGGCCTGCGCTTAACTGATCTTCACAAAACTTCTTTTAATTGTACCTCGTATGGTTTGTTTCTCAATCTAGGTATAAATACTGTCAACCTTGGCTATGCTCCACACACACACACACACACACACACACACACACACACACACATTTATATCTACAGTATCTATCTATGTACAGGTTCATTCCGGAGATGTCTTGAAATACAGACGAAAGAGCTTGGTGGTCCATTTCATTTTATTTTCTTTATATATATATATATATATATATATATATATATATATATATATATACACATCGATAAGTATTGTAATTATCTACTTGTCTTAACAGCTAATGCAATCACCTTTGGATTGGTTTCATATCATTTGTTGCTATAATTTTTATATCTTTTTCTTGCTACACATCCGCGAGTTGGGTAAAGTTCATAGTATAGCCCTCTTTTTCACTTTTGCTTATCAGTGTTCAATTTCTTTTTTTTTTTTTTGCAAAACTTACAATCCGTTTGCCTTATCTGGATAAAATATATTTCTTATTAAGATCCTTCTGAAGTAACCATCTTTCAAACTAGTTTTTGTACTGTTAGCATTTTTGGACATAATGCAACGCTTGCCATCATAAATATCAATTATGTAAACCAGGAAGAGAATGAACCTTGTGGTGCTCCTTTGTCTTCTAACGTGGTGGCGATGGAGGCTGTGAATAGAATGGTGGCCGTAATTGTGGCGGTGTGTGGTGTGGTAGTGAGAAGAGCGTAGGGGGGACTGGGACGGCGGTGTGGAGGCGTGTTGGTGGTCCATGTGGTGGCAGGGGAAGAGGCGAGGATGACAGACGAGGTAAAGGAGGAGAGGTAGTGGTATGGCGATGGAAAGAGTGGTAGTGGTGAGGTACGGTGGTGCGGAGGAGAGATTACGGTGGCAGCGTGTTATGGAGAGAGTGGACAGGATGGGTGTGTTGATGAGGAGGTAGTGATGATGGAGGAAGTGAGGGTGAGGGTGGAGAGGACTTGAAGGTGAAGAAGACAGTTTTTGAGCTCATGATGTGCCAGTGATGGAGAGCTGAGAGGGTAGTGGTGGCATGGGGAGAACTTTGTGGGGCTGGTTCTGGAGGTAAGATGGAGGTCAGGGTGTGAAGAGGCAGTGATGTAGTGATGGTCAGTCGAGCAGGTGATGGTAATAGGGAGGACAGTGATGGTGACTGTGGAGGTCTAGGAGATGAAGAAGGAAAAAGTGATCGTGGTTGAGGTGGGGAGAGGGAGGAAGGTTGGGTGATGCTGGGGAGGAATGATAGTGGTGGTGCCGATTGTGAGGGGAGGGGGAGTTTAGGGTAGTAAAGACAGAGAAGGTAAGGTGGTGGTGGTGGTGGTGGTGGTGGTGCTGGTGGTGGTGCTGTGATCGAAATTAAGGGAATGGTGCTTGCTGTGGGGAGATCTGACTGTGCTGTGATGGGAAGGTGGAGGAGGAGGGGAAGATCTGTTGTTGGAGATGGCGGGAAGGGGGTGAGGGGTTGTGTGCTGCTTACGACTATGTTGCTAAAGATAAGAGTTTCAGTGGCAGAGGAGTACACACACACACACACACACACACACACACACACACACACACACACACTCTCTCTCTCTCTCTCTCTCTCTCTCTCTGTAGGTTACGAGGGCAAAAAATGAGTTGGCAGGTTGTTTGGTCATAAGCTCTTCACCCCCTACCTCTCCCCCTCCCTCCTTCTCCTCCCCCAACCCCTTACGCCTCCCTTAATGACCCTCCCCTCCCCATTCTCTCATTCCTCTCCCCTCTTTTTATTCTCTCCTCCCTCTCCATTATCTCCTCTTCATTCTCATTTTACCTACCTGTCTACGCATCTAACAGTTCCTCCCCTCCTTCCCTTACCCATTCTCCCATTCCTTTCCTCCCGATGGTTGATTCCTCCCTTCCACCCCTCCCTTCCCCTACACATTAACAAAAAACTTAGACAAAACGCAACATTTCGTCCTTTCTATTTCCAGTAAAAATGTCTAAGTTTCTCCTTCCCAACAATTACGGTGTTATTTCTTTCCATTTCCTGCCGGCTGAAATACATGAAAGACAAGTGTGAAGTACCAACATTCACAAAGCAAAGGGTCAATCAATCCCCTGTGGTAACCTTGATTTGTTTATTGAAGGTAGGACAGCCAAAGGAAACTAGATTCTTCCCACGTCCCTCGTTCTTTGGGCAACATAAATCTTAGCAGCGACAGGTACTGGATCGGAACACTGTCTGTGAATCTCGCACGGTCACCTCTTTACCATAACCAGTTTGGTGCGGCAGATAATGACGCGTTGGTGCAGTTCCTTAAGTCTGAGGATGCCATTTGTAATTAGAGACGAAGACGGCGTAGCTACTGTGATTGAGCAGGTTTCTAGGTATTGGGTGTATGTATTTAGATTTGTATGTATGTATGTATGTGCGTATGTATGTATGTATGTGTGTGTATGTATATATGTAATACGCTGTCAGTGCCTGGTGCCATTTCGATCAGTATTCGCACACAGCTACACTATGTAGGAAGGAAGCGATTCAATTTCAGTACATATCTATCGTAGGCTAAAGTCAAGGATCAAAGTCAGTGTTCGGGCGTAACTTCGTTGTGCTCATGGGCATCCTCTCTAGTCAGCTCTTCATATTGCCAGACGATTTTAGTCAACTGAAGAGAGCCCCCTAGGAGTGACGGAGCTAAGACCAACTCCTGCACAAGTTTCTCATTTTATTATGCTTAACACCAGATGATATTATTCCATGAAAAAAAAAAGAAAACACTCATGGAAGACGGGCTAAAAACAGTGTATTAAGTGGCTTCTTGAAATTTATATATCCTAAGCACTACCTCCTATTCTATTATTATTCTGCATCCACCCATCCTCGCTATGTTACTTCCTTCCTTTACCTCAGTATTTTTGTTTATTATCTCCCTTCCTCCCATCCCTGTTTCTTATTTCTTCCTTCCTCCCCTCCCCATCCTTTATTCCTTCCTTCCTCCCCTCTCCCTTCCTTCCTTAAACCCAAGCCCTTGGCCTTTTAATTCTTCACCTAATTCTCAGCCATTCTCCCCCTCTCCATCGTGTTCCCTTCCTTCTTCCTCCCTCCCTCCCTCCCTCTCTCTCTCTCTCTCTCACACCACACCCCTCACCAATAACCCCACCCTTCCCCTCATTAACTCACGGCTAATTATCAACCTTATTGCCTATATATAATTCCCCTCAGGCCCGCCTCTCCCTCACTCTCCCCTCCCTCTTTCCCCTCGTTAACCGGTTCCCCCTTATTTTTTTTTCTTACATCAAGGGGTTTAGTGGAAAGAGAGAGAGAGAGAGAGAGAGAGAGAGCAGGGCCAATGAAGGGAAAGCAAATAGTGTATGGGTGTATAGCGCGTGTTATTTGTATTTAAAAATTAAGGTGTTTAACATGTTCCTGTGTGTGTGTGTGTGTGTGTGTGTGTGTGTGTGTGTGTGTGTGTGTGTGTGTGTGTGTGTGTGTGTGTGTGTGTGTGTGTGTGTGTGTGTGTGTACTTTTATAGTCTTGTTTATGCTTCAGACTGTTAAAGCTAAGTTATGTTCTAGTGTTCAGTCGATATATCCATGTGATAATTCCCTCAGAGATTTGACACTTCGGGGAAACCAGCTGTGACAAATATTCGTGTTTTTCGTCAAGTTCTTGTGAATGACTGAAGTTTATATTTTCGTTGCCTTGAAGCTTCTTTTTTTTTTTTTTTCATTTCTTGTTGGCTATTTTCCTTAAACTGGTGCTAATGAGTCTAAAATGAGGGAGGGGTAGCGTTCCTCAGTGCACCTGTGGCTACTGATATATCGAAATTCTTTGTTTTGTATACTCTGCTTCCTGTCTCCTTCTGTGTCACCATCTCTTCTTCAACCTACATTCCCACTCCTTCCGTTTCTCAATTTCTACTCCTGTTCCCTCTCTCGTTCTCCCCCTCCTTTCTCCTTCCCTCCACCACTTCTCTTCCCCCCCCCTCCTCCTCTCTTCTCCCGTCCACTTTCCTCTTCTCACTCTCTCCTTCCCTCTCTTCCTTAACCCACTCGCCTTTTCTCTCCTGCCCACCATCTCCCTACCTGCTCTTTTTTCCTTCTCTCACCCACTCCTCTCTCTCTCTCTCTCTCTCTCTCTACACGCCCTCACTCTCCTCCCCTCCCCTCCCACGCACCCACCCCTCGTCTCCCCTTCCCTGCGCCCACCTCCTCCATCGCCCCACCTTTATCCTCATTACCTCACGGCTTATTATCAACGTTATTGTCTATATATATAAGCCCCTCTACCCCCATCCCCACCTGCTTCCCCCTCCTCCCTCTCTTTCCCCTCTTATTTACACTTTCCTCCTCCTCCTAATCCTCTTCTCTCTCTACGCTCCCCTCTCCTCTATTTACCAACCCTCCCCAACTCTCCCACACTTCAATTCTGTCTCCTTCCCTCTTCCCCCCCATCCTCCCCTTTCTTCTGAATTCCTCCCCTCACCCCTCCTCTATACACACTCTCCCACTCCTACTGCACCTTCCTCCTCCTCCCCCTCTCCTCCTCCTCCCCTTCTATCTACATCCGCTTCCCCTTGTCTATCAACATTTTTTTTTTCACTTCACATTCCTCCTCCTTTCTCTTTCCCCCCCCACCCCCCCAAAAAAAAAACTTCCCTCACGTCAGTAAACTTCCGATGACATTAACTCAAAAAATACCTACAAAAAATCGGAATCCCTCGAAGTCAGGAGAGCGAATTAACCATGACTGAGTGTTGGGATAATTGAGGCTAATTAGGTCGTGTTCTTTTTAATTAACCTGAGTCACCAGCCAAGCAGTTTTTTGTGCCCTTGGTTTCGAAAAGCTGTCACTTGTCCAGCCACTTACAAGAAACTCAAATGTTAATGGTTGGTTGATTCGCCACTGTGACTGCCTGCGCCTCATATACCACAACTAGCAAATCACATAACACTACTAGCAGGAACAAACCTCAGGGAGCAAACCTATACTAGCATGACCTCTAAAAAGATATGTACATCGGACTAGCAATCCCCCCAAACCTAACCTAACTTAATCTACCCTACCCTAATACAATCCACAACAGTCCTTACAATTCTTCTTTGATAGTATGAATAAAAAATGCACAAATAACACGATATTCAATAACAAACCTCAAGAAGCAAACCTCTAACATGAGCTTTAATACATCAGCACAAACAACATTACAATCAAAACTCAGCAATACCAGCACAGACAACACTACTGGAACAACAAAACTCCCACAGCAACACACCCCACAAACCACACAACGCACACCCCCGATGGCTGAGCTCAAAAACACCTGCACAAATAACACTACTGCAGCAACAACAACGGCCATAAGTAAAGCTCCCGACGTTATCTCATGCCACTCCCCCCTCACATACGAGATGCCAAACACAATCACGCACCAAAACAGAAAAACATGCCTCGCTACCCAAACAGCTGAAAGGCAAACAAGTGCTGAGTTTACCCCTTTTTTTCTTAGCTGAATGAAATAGTCTGTAGTCAACCAAAGCGAAACGCAGAAAGGTCACAATTACCAGTGTGTGAGACGTGCTTGGGAGTCTTTAACAAACTTCCTGGGATAGCTAAAATAAAACCCAAAGTTCTTATGTCTCACTGAATGGGTTAATGAAAAGAAAAATCCAGAACAGATTACTTGAAGCTCTCCTCCCTCTCGTAACTCCCACAGCCAACGTACAGCCAGCATCCTAATCGTAACAGCACCATAAAATCACCTATAACAATACATTCATAGCCAGCTCCAGACGCCACGCACACACGACCACTGTACAGGCAAGGATTACAAATAACACGTGAAAACAGCCCTTTATAAATCACCAACCACATTACAGGGCACTGAACACCGCCACATCTTACACACGGCTACTGGAAGCCCATTACACTACACATATTTTACCCAGTACTGAGAGTGACATTAAACACATCATCTACTGAACACGATCAAGCATCAAGTACAAGGTGAATGCCAATACTCAATGCTCTTGGGACATCCACTGGTAATGGCTCTGGACACAACGTAAAACCATCAGTGGTGTCCAACATTACATAAGACACAGTATCCGGTAACAGCCTATATCAGCCTCGCATATTTAAGCATGTGTCTGCATGTATCTATATCAAGCCATATCAAGTCAACTGCAGGACAGAACCTTCTCCAGTGAGGGAAAGTGATAGACAAAATTAACCCTTACCCATGTCGCCGAAGTAGGAATGGGAAAATGGGTGTCTGTAGGACTGATAAATATGAAAATATTGTACTTGTTATGTCTGTGTATCAGAATCTCTAGGTCATCGGTAGAAGCGACAGAGTACGAACATATGCACGCATGCGTAGGGACAAATTAATTTCAAATGCCCGCCACGACACAGGCTCAAACTCAAGACAAGGGACAAACGCATATCACAATGAGTACCGGCAAGTTACTACCAGGCCGCCGCAGCTCCCATACCACAGTGCTTCATGACATTTTAGCACCGGGCGCTAAATTTCTCATCTAAGGCTGATAAAGCGTACAATGTCCTAACCTAACCAAATTTAATTTAATCTGCCTTAATCAAACCAAAGCTAAAGTCAACTAAGCTAATCCTGATAGACTTACCCTGACAGCTTTGCCCTCCTGAATCTGGACTCCCTAAAAATGAAGCGCTAGAATCAACTACAGTTTGGAAATTTGTCACAAGCCCCATATCAAGACCCAGGCCGTCAACACAACACAACACTCTGCAAACAACACAGAATATGGCGCCTCGATCATCACTGGACGTACACAGACAACACCCACTGAACATCTACAGAAAGGAACAAAAACTCTAAAGGTCATACATAGCTGATGACCTGACATGTATACAGTTTATTACCCCATCCCCTCACCACAAACCTCAGCACCAGTGTCATATGCACGCACAGTCACGAGGCCACACCCAACTACACATTTTTCCAACAAGTAACATCAACATTTCCATCAACATTCCACCACCAATACATGCAGGCAGATATCAATAACATGTCCACACTGACATTACTAATCATACAGTTTAACACTTCACTATTTTATTTATCCTTGCTACCTTTAAGACGGGTATAAGCAAATTGGACTTTCAGAACAAGACGGGTTACATACAGCCATCTTTACCTCAAAACACTGCTAGTATTTAGTCTGTAAAATAAAATCGTCTGTTAAGGGCATGAATATACTAAAAATGACATCGATGGGTTTACAACTTTGACCTCCTGCTCCCTACTTTGAGCAAAACCTCAACATATAAGCAACGCAGTATCGCAAGGCAGATCTAACTAGACCACGCGATGGACGAAACCTACCCCTTCTCTTATACAAGCAGAGATATGATAGCAACTTCTAGAGATGACCTATATACGGCTGAGGACAGTAATCTCGCTCCACCTTTAATTTCAGCAGTGATAAAACTCCTATATAAAAGATCGCTGTACGAGGTTTCAGAAGCCACTGCTCACCGTCTCCTTATTTTATCGTACTGAGATGAACCAGTATTTACGTTCGCAACTGTGGACAACCCAATCATATTAAACTGTAACAATCAATCCTACTTTAATCCTTTCGAGACGTAGGGGCCAGAGACAAAGCTTCCATAGTTTGGCATATTTAATGAAGGATGACACTGACTAGTCTACTTCCTTCGATGATACTATGTTCGTAAAAGCATCAGTCACCCCTTCAGGCACAAATCTATCCGATGCAGTCACTCCAACTGGGGTGTTCTAACCACAACTCCACCAAGCGCCGGAAAAATATGACATACTAAGGTGTGCATGGCTGGAGGTGGGGTTGCTCTCACCTTTCTCGGTACTCACACCACCGAGACAACATTGCATATCGAGTGTGTTCGATCAAGCGTTTGCCCCGCCTGAACTGGTCGGCAATCTCAGCAAGTCTACCATTTGTCACAGCTAATCGTGCGTGTGTCAAAAAAAAAAAAAAAAAAAAAAAAAAAAAAAAAAAAATAGTACAAGAACAACAAAACTAACAACAACAACAACAACTCCCTCCCCCTCCCCTTGGCCAGTCCCCTTTCTCAGCTGCAGCAAAAAACAGCAACAAAAACAAGACCAGCAATAATAACCCCCTTTCCCCTCCACGTTGTTCATAATAATTAAAATATAACAAAGCGTAATAATTACTTAAATATACTCATACACACTACCTAAATAATACTTCATACAGGTTTATGTGCAATTAATTGAAGTCAACCCATTATATAAGACACGAAAGCTGACCTGTTGGAGAGTGAGAAATCTACTACGGTATTGTCTAAAAGAAAACATTTAATATATTTTCAGTTACTACCTGGGCTCATGTGACGAAAGTGAGGTGTGAAAAATTATATTAAAGTTATTCCCCTTCACCTTCACCTCACCTAACTCCCTAAACAACAACAACAACAAACTATCCTTGTAATGACGCAAAAATACAATTAAACTATTCCCTTCTCTCCCCCACCTACCTCAACAACAACAAAAAACAGCGACATCAACAACAACCCATTCTCCACCCCTCCTCATCTCACCCATCACCTCTCACCAATTACCTCAGCCTTACCCTCATTAACCCTGCGCTAATTATCAGCCTTATTGCCAATACATAATCAGCCTGGCGTCGATACTTCCATGTCGTAACTCAATCGCAACTCCCGGCGCGGCCATTTATCCGTTACGGTTATTTATCGAGGCAGGATACGTATGAAGAGCAGGGTAATGGAGGGCGAGTGAGGGTAATGATCTAATGTAGAGCAGGAGAGCTGTTTGTCCGGGGCGATTACCTGTCAATGGTCGGTAGTTAGTGTGGGAGGAGGAGGAGGAGGAGGAGGAGGAGGAGGATGTTGTTATGGCTGCTTTCTTCGCTACCTCCTCTTCTTTCCCTTGACTCCCCCTCCCCCATCCCCCCTCCAGCGTATGTACAACCAGGGACAACATTTCGACTAATCACCTCATCTGCTTTACACTTTCCTCTTCTGGTTAATATTCCAAAGATGAGATAGTTTTTGCATTCCTCTTAGCCCACACATTTCTCTTTGATATGATGCGTCAGGAAGGAGAGTGACGGACATATTCTAAGCGTGACAGGCAGAGTGGAATAGCAGGCGAACCTTTGCCCCTGACTGCATTCCCTCCCCACCCGCTTTTAAGACCAGCAGTCATTTCCCCCCCAAGGAGGCCGCATCAACCTATCACTTCCCCATTACCCTCCCTCTCCCCCTGCCGTACGTCTGTGTGCCTCTCCCTTGTCCCTTCCCGCTCTTTCCCCCATCCAAGTATGGGTGTCAACTTTCCTCCTTTACCTTCTCTACTTCCATGTTTGTGTCAATCTCTCACGTCTCTCCACTTTTCTCCCTCACCCCATCGTCTACTGTATGTCTACCCATTTCTCCTTCTCCCTCACCTCGTCTCCACGTCGCCTGTGTCTAACCCTCCTTTTTTGGTGTTATTTAATACAACTTTTTGCCAATCGACCTCACGTGACTCATGAAAGCAGTTAACCACTAATGGCTTGAGATATAGAGAGGGGAGATTCTGTGCAACCTGCCTCCTTTCCCCCATTCACTGCCTGTATCAAACTCTCATCCACCACTCTCACCTCTATCTTTGCACCCCCCCCTCCCTCCCAATCATCTGGCTCGGTATCGTCCACATCTATTCCTCCACCTCACCATCTCTCTATGACGTTTGTGTCAGTCTCTCACTTCACCATCCTCGCTCAGTCCCCTCCCCCCTACCACCTTTACCTCCTCACCCCACCCACCATCGACTGTGTACTATCGCCACCAATATCCGTCTGTCACATCAGATCCTCGCTCTCCCCCCACCTACTCCCCACCCCTACTCCCACATCCCTCTGTATCAGTGTCCCTCTCCTTCCCCTCCTCAATCTTCCCCGGCATCTACAGACAGGGCAATGGGATGTTACAGTCACCAGCAAAAGTTCTACCACCTCTCCTGCTTCTCTCTCCACGGACTTTGGAAATCAGTGTGGTAAATCTACAGAAACTGACTCAGATGACATTAACCTGTGGCTAAACAAAGTCGTCAGCGTCAGTTACTACGGATTCACTACACTGATTTCCAAAGTCCATGGAGACAAAAACAGGAGAGGCGACCGGACTTCTGATGCCGACTGCACGAATGGACGCGAGGTCATTCCCTGGCGAGGACAGGGAAGAGCTGATGCATTTAAATTTCGTTAAGACAGTCTCAACTGTTTTGTCACAAGACCTACAAAGATGCCATAAAACACTTTACCTACTAAACCAACCCAGACCAAGACTTCTTTAGCATGTCAGTAAGGACGGTGGGTATGAGCTCAGAAATGGTGACATGTGAAGAAGTTAGATGTAGGAAGACTGCTGGACATTAGAGAACGGACCATCTCATCTATGCCCCTACACACAAAAAAAAAAAAAATAGTTTCCGATGTCTGTGTTCTTTCCTCCTCCACACAACACACTCCCCAAGACTCCCCCCGCCATCTCCCTCACTCCTCCCCCTCCCTCCGCAATCTCCCTCTCTTTCCCTCCTCCCCGCAATCTCCCTCACTCTTCCTTGCAATCTCCCTCACTCTTCCTCCCTCCCACGCAATCTCCGTAGTAGCAGCAGCGGCGTGGATGATGGCGTAGCGGAGAGGTGTGTTGCGGTGCTGTTCATTTGCATACCCGATGTGGGACGCACCAACACGCACCCGCCATTGGGAATATATCGGAACACGTGTCATCAGCCCTCAGCCAACACACGTACGTACACGGATTTGAGGATTACACACACACACACACACACACACACACACACACACACACACACACACACACACACACACGGTTTCATCTGTTGTGGGCATACATACATACACAGATTTCGGAATGGCCACACAAACACACGATCACATACTCAAACAATGTAGACGCCTACATAATCATACAACTAAACACCAACCACACACAGATGGACTGCATCAGCCACGCTCATGAAAGCACACAAAGATTCACGCACACATACATACACACACATACAATAAAACACGAACCATACACAGAGGGACTGCAGCCGCTATGCTCATGAATGCACTCAAAAGATTCACACACACACACACACACACACACACACACACACACACACACACACACACACTCAAAAACTACCTACAGTATGGTATCAGTCACGATCGTTCATATACATACACACAAATGCACTCAGTAACACGCCATGCACACATACAAGTGTACCGACTACACACATACAGATACACAAAGAAACACCGCACACACACACACACACACACACACACACACACACACACACACACACACACACACATAACGTTCATACATTCACAGTCAAGCACCATACACAAATACACAGCTGAATAAATCGCATCTATGCAAATGTACGCAGGTTTTCACAGTATGCAAAAAAAAAAAAAAAATGAATGATGAACAATAAAAACATACATACTCTGCTGTGTCAGTCGCGAGCTTGCATACGTACATAAGTTTTCAGATTATACATACATACATACATACATACATACACACACAGACACAATGACAAATACAATGCGCACATAAATTCTCAGCTGTATCAGTTGCAAGCACGCACACACACAAAGGCTTTCAGACACACACACACACACACACACACACACACACACACACACACACACACACACACAGAGGACATTCTCTTGCTTGGATACACAAACACACATGAAGGGAAGGTAAACCCTCTCTGTTAATGGAGGTGGCCGTCAAGGACCGTGTTCCTGTGGGCTTCGGAGGCTCTTTATGCCACTCCTTCCCTTCTGTCTTATTTCTGTATATTTTCATCATTATTATCACCATCATCGTCATCTTCACCACCACCATCGTTCTACCCTTCTTTCCCACCTCCTTCATTACCATCTTATTTCTGTGCATCACCGCCATCATCATCATCATCATAAGTTTTATCATCAATCTAACCTTCTTTCCCACCTCCATCCTTATCATGAATCCCTTTCTATAATCATCATCATTATCGTAATCATCATCATTCTAACGTTCTTTCCCACCTCCTTCCTTACCATCTTACTTACCATCGTTCCGTATATCATCATCATCATCATCATCATCATCATCAGAGAGACCAGAAAGAACAACAAAGTATAAGAACTGAAGAACCATCAAACCCCTCCCAGTGACACTACCACTCATCCAGCTGCTAATCTTTCTGTACATAGCAAGTCATTGAAATATTGTAGACTTGAAATATTGTACGTTCTTAGCACATTCTGTATCTTGCTTTACAATGTACTATATAAGATGCAAAAGAATATAATGTCCAAAGTATATGTTTTCTTCTAAGTTAATTATGTAAACAACGTCAGTATTAACTCTTTCAACCCCACGACTTACTTTTCATATTGATCATTCTGTCACCTGATGGATTTGTTCAGCGATTTTATTTAACTGCAACAGCGAAAGAATATGGCTACATGTAACTCCTCCATCTCCAAAGTCTCTCCTAAGCTGACCGTCTACAAGTACCGTAGCAAGAATAAGTTACTGGAGCGATGTGGAGAGCAAGAAATCAACAGCACAAAATTCACTTCCCTGGTGCTTACGGTATCGGGAGGGATGGGTTCAGGGTCAGGATGTTACCCCAGACTGGCTGAGACACTGAGAGAGAGAGGCATCAACCCTGGGGCTCTGTGGTGGCCTGGGTGAGGTGCAGTCTCGTTCTCTCTGGTGAGATCTTCACTCCTCTGCCTCAAGGGAACCTGGCCCAGTATTTACGTGTGTGTGTGTGTGTGTGTGTGTGTGTGTGTGTGTGTGTGTGTGTGTGTGTGTGTGTGTGTGTGTGTGTGTGTGTGTGTGTGTGTGTGTGTGTGTGTGTGTGTGTATGAGCGTGTGTGTGTGTGTGTTTTACCTTAAGTTGCGTATAAAATTACTTGTTTTTATTTTACCTTCACTCATGGAGCTGCCGAACACTTCACAACCACATCAGAGTAAATTTAGAAAATAATAATAATAATACGATTTCTAAAACTAGTTATTTTGCCACAGACTCGTTTATCCTGGAAACTGGTTACGAAGCCTGACAGATACGGACCCAGCCCACCATCCCTCAAGCCTCTCTCACTGGCGGGTATGAGCAACCAGCCACGGTGTTGGAGGGTAGAAGCAACCAGCGGTATGATGGTTTAATAAATTACCTAACCATCTGACTAAAATTAAATAAGGTAAAATAAAGGAGGGAGAAACAGTCACTGCATACAGGGACCTAGTGATTTATTTTACAACAATGGTCTGCGGAGGTTTCATTTTCTTTTTCTGTGTGTAGTGGCAATAGTAAAAGGAGAAGGAGGACGTGGAGTGGTACGTGAAGACAGAAATATTTATAACACCGAATGTTCCTTGTAGTTTCTGTCTTCATTGCTATGATTTCTATTAATATTCACTGCCAATGCGTTCATAACAAAGCAATTGATTAATATTACCGCTACCGTCCTGCCAAAAAATAAATAAATAAATAAAAACCCCTCTCTTCTTTCAGCAATCTTCCTCACGACACTAATAAAGCCACTGCTCATGGTTGGTTGCCTCACGTGCAGGAGTGGAATTAGCAGGACTGATTGGAAAATTGAATGAAAGGAGCACTCTCGCACATGCACTCATCCGCACTTACACTAATTCACGCACACTCATTCGCACCTAGTCTCGCACATATTCAGTCAAACGCACGCCGTCCAACACACTCATTTACTCCACTCTTTCGCACATTTTCAAACCTACCCCGTCCCACACACTCACTGACTCCGCTTTCACAGGCTTTGGTATCTACCCTTTCGCACACTTTGCACATAATTAGTCGCACCCACAGTACATTTTCCCTCACTCGTCTCACTTATTCAGATACAACTACTTTTTCGCACTCTTTCACACCCACTTCTTAGGCACATCCTCTTCGCACTTTTCACAGGCAATTTTTCACGTTCAGTCCACCATTCACTTTTCCAGGCACACATTCATTCATCCCTACCCTTTCGCACATCCCCACCATTCCGCACGCATATCGCAGCCTTTCTCACAAGCACCTTCATACAGATTCAATTTACACGTCCACCTCTGCATTCCTGTGCCAGCTCGCTATCCCACAGTTTCGCTAAAGCAGATTCACATTTACACTTCCGAATGGTCTTACGTATTAGGTCGCAAACACACACACACACCACACACACACACACACACACACACACACACACACCTTCTGTCCCTCTCAAAGGCACTCTGTCACATTCTTTCGTACTAATGCCTTCACACTCATTCACACGTATACTCTCCAGCACTCTTACACTATAGATCCATCACTCTCTCACATGCACTGTCATACACACATGCGAACGCCTGCATACAACACAAATACACATATACAAGTACATAAACAAACACACCAGATGCGAGCAACTGACAGAATGCTGAAAAACACAAAACACACACACACACACACTACAGAGATGCAAGCAATTTTCACGGCTGTAGAGAAAAAAGGCGAAGAAGAAAAATACCCCAAAAAGAGGCGAACACAACTCCCAGTACGCTAGTTGATAAAAAAAAAACACACACACACACACAAACACACAACTCTTCAGGACGCGAAAAACGAAAACAAACACACACCAACACAACACTCTTCTCAAAAGTTGGGTCGAGACAGCGATGCCTGCTGCTCAGTTCCTCCTTCCCTCACTTCTAGACCCCTCTCTTCTCTCCTTCCCTCGATCCCCCTCCTCTCCCCCCTTCCCCATTCGCATGTTCTCTCTTTCCTTCCCTTTTCTCTTTCCTCTTGCCTCCCGTCTTCATTTTGTCGTTCCTCCCTCGGGCCTCAGTTTCCTCCTTTCCCCATTCTCTTACTTTCTCGTTCTGTCCCTTCTTGTTCTCTTACTTTCCACTTTCCTCCCCTCCTTATCGTTTGTTCCCCCCTCTATCCCCCTCTCCTCCCTTATTCTATCTTCTACATTCCCATTCATTCTCCTTTTTATTTTTCTTGCGCCTTCTCTCTTCCCAGTGATCTTCTTCCTCTCTCTCGCTTCCTACTCCCCATTATTATATTCTTCCCTCTCCTTTCCTCTCTGTTATCCTCTCCCCCTCCTTCTCGTCCACAATCATTAATTCATCCCCTCCCTTCCCTCAGTTCCCTCTCCTCCCCTCTGCAACTGGGTAAGACAAACAGGTAACTTATAACCAAACACGGGGACCTGACGTTTGACGCTGTTTGTCCTGACATGATACTAGCATGAGACACCCACATACTAAACACACTCTTAGTCATACTACACACACTCGGGCATACTACACACACAATCACACAACACACAATCAGACATGCTGCGCACACTCACACGTACTACACACACTCATCGAAATGCTACTCACATTCTGGTACTGATGCTACACACCCTGAATTACTACACACTCACCGAAATGTGACTAAAAATTATACCACACAGTCAAAGGTACTAGAGCCCATCCCATATGGTTATATACTGTATAAAATATAATACACTATAGTATAATACATAATGCAAAATAGTTTAAAATACTTGACACACTGAAAAAACAAATATTTCAAAGATATCCAAGGAGAAAAGTTTGGCACATTTTGCAATACGTCAAATTAATAATATTCACTTCCTTACAAAATTTATTGCCTTGACTACGAGGGGAAAGATCTCACAACGACCATATATATAACGACCATATGTGTATAGGGTTGAATAAAATTTCCATATGGAATTAGCGATACACTTAGGTTTTTCTTGATCCACAAATACGCTCAATGTCTACTTCCGTGAAAGAGAGAGTAATACGAAAGCCTATTCCTAGAGTTTTGGGGCATCGTTTTTTTCCCTCCTCTTGGTTAATGTTCATGCTGAAGAACATAATTATCTCAAAACCATGGTACTGTATTTGGCAACAAGGCACTGACAACGCACTCGAATATGTACACTTATTTCAATTCAAGAAGTTTGTGGGGGAAAAAAAACTGAACACTAAATGTAAACAAAAGAACATGGAGATTGAATATACAGGAGAAAGAAAGGTGTTAAGGTTGTAAATAAAAATGGGGAAAGAAAAGGGGGGGGGAGAGAGAAAGAGAGAGAGAGAGAGAGAGAGAGAGAGAGAGAGAGAGAGAATCTAAGTACCTCTTGCCTACAAGTCCTTCATACATCCTATCATTTTTTTTCTTATCTTGCTTGAGCGACTTCTTAAGACTGCCGACAGCTGACGTCGAGAGAGAGAGAGAGAGAGAGAGAGAGAGAGAGAGAGAGAGAGTAGTACCTTCGTTCTCGTCGTCTTAGCTCTGATCTCTCTCTCTCTCTCTCTCTCTCTCTCTCTCTCTCTCACCTGCTTGCTCCCCTAACCCCCCAGCTCACTATATCCTCACTCTGATCTCCTTCTAATCTCTTGGCTCTCCCTCTCGTCGTTGCACCTCTCTCTCTCTCTCTCTCTGTGTGTGTGTGTGTGTGTGTGTGTGTGTGTGTGTGTGTGTGTGTGTGTGTGTGTGTGTGTGTGTGTGTGTGTGTGTGTGTGTGTGTGTGTGTGTGTGTGTTTGAGCTGTATAAAATCGTCTGGCGTCAGCTGTACTAAAGATCAAAGTTAATTATTCCTTGACCAACACGATAATAAAGGCAGCTATTCACCTTTTCGTCGAGGTATGCTTTTTGGCTGTGGTGAATATAATCGTCTGACACACTCCGGAACACAACATACTTCGCCAATCGTCCTCACAAGGTCAGAGAGTTCACTATGATGGCTTTACTTCGCCTTATTTCATTTATTTATTTTTTGCCTCTTCCTTCCGGTGCCTCTCGAAGCAAAAGGGGTTAAGGAGAGTTCATTCCTATCACCCGCAGTACCAGACATCGCTCGTAATCTGAATAAAATCGTCTGGAGGTAGCATGAATAAAGCATCAGAAGACTTCATCATATCGAAAGGTTTAACACTCAAAGGCTTCTATGATTCCCTCTCAGCTGAATAAAATCGTCTGGCAATGGTTAAATTTGAAGACTAGACTTGCCCTGGCCACGAAAGATTTATTGATGATGCTGTTACCAATCCCAGTCTCCTACGCCAAACTCTCAGCTGAATAAAATCGTCTGGAGAGCGAAAAATAGGAGCATAAAAGAATTTCACTGGATCGAAGGGGTAATTAATTTTGCCCACGTCCTCGTCTTGTCTTGGTCTCGATTCTGGGCCTGATTTCGTCCTGTCCTGGCTTTGGTCTCGTGTACTAGTTTTAATCTCGTTCTGACTCTGTTCTCGCCCTGACTCTAACTTCTATCTCGCTCTAATGACCTCTGTTCTCAGATTTGTTCCTGGCTCTAATCTCGTCCTTGATCTAATCTCGCCTTTGCCCTAATCTCGTCCTCGATCACCTACCCCCCTCTCTCTGAATTATTTTAAATTCAGAGTCTCTAGTTTCGCTGGTTTTAATGACTCTCTCTCTCTCTCTCTCTCTCTCTCTCTCTCTCTAAATAATTACTACATTCAATCTCCCTAGTTATCCTGGTCTTAATGACTCACTCACTCTCTCTCTCTCTCTTTCTCTCTCTCTCTCGTAATTACTCGCACGTTTGCATACACTCACAACCCTGTTCATGTGTAGATTTCTCCTCGTTTGCACTCTCTTGCTAATGTTCTCACTCACTTACTCACTCCTCTCTTAAATTTTACTATATCCACTCACTCACTCACCCACTCTCTCCTCTCTCTTACATTTTGCTGTATTCACTCACCCACTCACTAACTTTCACTAAACTCTCTCACTTTTCTTTATACTCACTCTGTTGCACTAACCTACCTCACTTCTCTGTCTCTTCACTCCATCACTTCCTTGCACTCTAGTACTTAACTCCACGTACTGACTCACTTATTCTTTGACCCTCACTACCTAACCTTGCCATATTCACTCGCTCAATCACTCACTATTTTGCATGAAACTCTTGTTCTATATATTCACTCACTGTCATGCACTACACTCTCATTTTCTTCACATTCAATCACTCACACTGTTCTATATTCACATGCTCAAGACAAACCTCTGTATTCACTCACTCACTCATTATTTTGCATTTCTCCCCACTCACTGCATTCACTAACTCACTCGCCACCTTACATTCAATTTTCTCACTGCCCATACTGCTTCTTCACTCTTCAACCCACTCACTCACTCGCCAGCATCCAACTCTCTCCCTTCCCCATCCTCACTCACTCTCTCGCTAGCTCTTAGTTATGTTCACTTTAATGTTTGCGTGCAGGTCATATTTCTGGCCGGATTAAATCGCCCTGCATTAGCCAAATAAAATAATCTAATGTAAACTATAAAGAAGTATTTTTATTTCAGTCACAAGAGCCAACTTTGCATTGTTATATTTTGAGCTTATGGTGTCAGACAGAAAAAGAAATAATTTGAACTTTGCTGTTATGAAACTGTTTGAAGTTTGGTGTACCTTAATCAGCTAAAGTTAGTTATACCTTAATTAGCTGATACTACACAGAATATGACTCTAAGTGCGTCATCGGCGAGTGAATATCATAATCATTTATGCTTCGTTCACTCATGGACTCACATATTTACCCTATTTCCTCTCTCTCTCTCACACACACACACACATCTCCCGCGCCGCCGCCTCCCTTGCCACCGTCTACACCTTGGCGTGTGTTTATGCCTGTTTAATTAGCTGAGGTGGAGGGGTTCTTTGCCAGCTGTTCCCAGTGTCGCATCACCACCTCTCTTTTACTTGATCTCTCTCTCTCGCTCTCTGCTGCATTCTCTTATCTCTCAATCTCTTTCTCTCTCTCTGTCTCATTTCTTTCTCCTTATCACTGTCTAATGTTCCTCCTCTCTCTTTCTCTCTCTATCTTTAACACTTTCCCTCCTTCCTACCTCCTCTTTTTCCTCACCGCCATTTTTCTCTCAGTGCTCTTCGCTTCCTTTCTTTTCGAATTTCAAGTTTCCTGTTTCCTTAGTTTTCTGTTCATGTAGTGCTCTCTCTCTCTCTCTCTCTCTCTCTCTCTCTCCCTCTCTGATTTATGCTGTGCAAGTATTTTCCCCCATAAAGTATCTGGTCATATATAATTCTCACATCGACATTCCATTCCCACATATATTATTTTTCTTACACTATAGACCTTACTGCTTTATATTTTGTCTTTCGTATATTTCACAAAGGCAGTTTCTTTTTAAATATACCTTCATATATTCCCGTTGTTTGTATTTCATTTATTGGTGTGGCATAGAATGGTCACTGTTCAACAAAATAAACTGCCATATTTGCGCACACACACACACACACACACACACTCACACTACTACTACTACGCCTCACAATGTCACAACACGCTGACATACTCATGCATACTACATATCGCACGCTACGGCAGCACACACTGCTATATCATACACTAAAGCCTATTCGATCGCTTCAGAGAAGAGACGAGCCTTAAATTTTAGAAAGCTGGCGGCTGATTGGTTGTCCAAATACATTCATTAGTATCGAAGAATTTTCAGTTATTTTTATTATGAGGGTTATAATAATCGTGTGTGACGATAAAATTGCTCAAGTTTTATATCTATCCATATTATGTGTGTGTATATATATATATAGATATAGATATAGCTACAGAGAGAGAGAGAGAGAGAGAGAGAGAGAGAGAGTTATTTGCATAGATTAATTAAAAAACGAGGCCTAAAAGAGTCTGTCAGATGGCCTAGATACTTGAAGAGCTTTTTGTTCTCCTGCCAAATCGTCACTTTCGGTCAATGTTTTACGAGTTTCTTGATCTTTTTTCCATGTTGACGCACCCTGAGTTCATTATACGTCATTACTACGACAATATGTAACACTTTACCTATTATGGCATCGGAAATTAAGGAAAAATTTCACACTTATGCAGACCAACTGACGGACTTGGTAAGGCTTTGTTTTTGCCATATCTATCCATCTATATATGCATATAATATCATACACACACACACACATACATACATATATATATATATATATATATATATATATATATATATATATATATATATATATATATATATATATATATATATATATATATGGAGAGTCAAAATCTTGCCATATCTATCTATCTATCTCTATATGCATATAGTGTATATATATATATATATATATATATATATATATATATATATATATATATATATATGTATATATATATATATATATATATATATATATATATATATATATATATATATATATATATAACAGAAAGAGAGAGAGAGAGAGAAACATCTCATCGTCAGAAACGATTATTGTATCGCTTATAATAAAAATATTTAAAATAGATCTTTACTAATGAATGGACGGACAACCATGTAGCCGCCAGCTTTCTAAAGCTTACGGTTCTTCTCATCTCAGAAGAGATCGTATAGGCTTTGGTATACTCATACTACCATACCATTCCTGTCCTGCCACACACTACGACACCTTACTACCACACACACACACACACACACACTAATACAATACATGCTACTACACTTCAAATCGTCACACTGCCAAACCACAAAATGGCATACCACACACTCCTAATCTAGGCACTACCACACCACACACTGCCATATCGCACATTATTACCTCACACTGCTACACTTCACAGCGTCACGCCATACACTGCTACAGCATGCTCTATAGGCTACACCATATTCCTATACCTCACACTGCCGCACCACACGACAACTGTTGCATCACACTGCTACACGAAACTACCACACTCACACTATAACACTTCATATTACCACACCACACATACTTCCAAACCACACACTATTACACTTCACATTGCCACAAACAGACTACAACGCCAAATACATATACACCTCACACCACTGCATCTCAGTCATACTTCACTTATACCGTATACCTCACACTGCCACACCTCAGTCCAACCTCACACTACCCTACATCACTCTACTGCACCTCACACTGGCACAACTCACAGCCACAAATCACACTACCGTCAGAACACACTATCTCGCTCTACACACCTCACACTGATACACCACTCAAAGCCACTCCACAAACCACACACCACACATGGCCACACCTAACACTCTCACAATTAACACCCACATCTCACACTAACTTCACATTACTATACCTCTCTCACACACACACACACACACACACACACACACACACACACACACACACACACACACACACACACAAATAAACAAACACACCTGTATGTCGCTCCTGTTCCCAGATGTTTTCACCTCCACTGACTGCCCTCGCCCCTCTCTGTCCTCCTTTTTCTGCCTTCCCCTGCCCCCTTTTTCCCCTTTCTATTCCTAAACCTTCTCACCTCCCTTTCCTTTGCCCCCTCCATGTGTCCTGTCTGTGTTCCTCCATCCCCTCCACTACCCTACATTAGAAGTAATAGTTATAGAACCATCAGTAAACGTTTCCGGTCTTAGTGAAGCAAAACACTTTTCTTCAACAGACTTATTAACATGTGGAACGAACCGCCTTGCAGTGTGGCAGCCTGCAATAAAATAATGTCTAAAGATCAACTGGATACGCATCTGGCCTCGAATTCCCAATTAAATGCGTTATGGCTGAATACTGAATAAAATCTGACTGACTGTCTTTTCCTCCGTTTCAGATCCTGAAGAACACAGCTGCAGTTTTTTTCAGATAATATTAGTTTTCTCTTACCGAATCAAGTTACTGTAGGATGTAATTTTCTTCTTGTAATCAGTCTTTCCTATAAAATTTCCATGGTAGCTTTTCCATGTTGCATCGTGGTCCTTCTTATTTTTTCCTATCGATTTTGGCTGGAGGGGTTCGTGGGAGGGGTACGCCTCCTTGCTTTGCTATCCTTATCTTCAGCTCATACAATCAGATATCATAGGCATACTCCTCTTTCAAGCAAACCGCCTCAAAAGGACCATTCTGCTGTTTGCTTTCCTTTATGCGAGTACTTTGTGCACCCTCTTTATCCCCCTCCCTTCGGTCCGTTTACTTTTCTTCCACCTCTAACCTCAATACTACCCCCCTCCCCTAACCCGAATCTCTCCACCCCTAACCTTTCTTACCTTTACTTCTTCCTTCCCCTCTGCTTCCTCTCCTTCGCTTTCCTCTAGGCCTTCCACTTACTTCTTTACTTCCCTCTGCCCCTTCCTGCCTTCCACTGGCTCCTTCCTTCCCCCTCTTCAGCTACCCCTTTCCCTCCCTCTGTCCTCTTCTACCCCCTCGCTGTTTCCCTCCTACCATCGTCTCCCTCTTCCTGTATCCTCTGCCCCATCCCAACCCCTTTCCACTATACTCCTACCCATATCTACCGCCTTCTCCCCTCCCTCCTCCGTGTTACCTTTCCCCTATTCCTCTCCTTTCCACGTCTCTCCTTCCCCTTCAATTTCACTCACCTCTCTCTACATCTTCAGCTCTCCTGCCTTCCTCCTTCTTCTTCCATCTCTCCTTTAAGTTATTTTTATTCTGATTCTGATTTTGATTTCTCTTTCCTCCTCCGCCCTATCCTTCTCACTTCCCTCTCGACCCCACCCCAGTTTTTCATTCCATCCCTCCCGACATGGAATATATCGAGGTGCCAGTGTGCAAGAGAGAAGTGAAAGAAAAGTGGAAAAAATATTGTGTGGAGATGGCGGAACACAGAACGAGAGAGAGAGAGAGAGAGAGAGAGAGAGAGAGAGAGAGAACCAGGTGAGACAAAAGACAGGTGAGTGAAAACATCCCGTCCCCTCACCAAAATATTCACACAGACCCGAAAGATACTCCTCCACAGGTCTGGATGTGTGTGGTAAGTCTCAGCAACAATGCATGGGACGTACGGTGGGTTGGTGGTAGTGTGTTCGCGTCCCGATCTGCGAGCTGAACAAATATAAACACGCCAGGAATGTGTCTAGTGCGAGTACGTTCCTTGACTGAGACAGACATTTAGATGGGTGTTGATAGTATGTCCTTCCACGCGATTGTGTATGTTCGTCTCTTGTCGGTACACACACACACACACACACACACACACACACACACACACACAGCTAGTACAACACTTCTACTTTCACATGCACTGCTCTCACAACAGACGCCCCCCTTCCCGTATTGTACTTGGTCAGCGTGGGGGCGAGTCACTTCTGGTTATCACTCTCCCTCCATGGTGAAGGTATGGTTCCTACAACGAAATCTATGCGGAATGAAACAAATACCTACACACGAACATTGAGGATGATATTCTTTTTTCACTTTAATACCATCATCCCAAGAACATCTGTTATATTCTGGATAATTTTAAACTATTTTTTTTGGGGGGGGTTAGATTATTATTATTATTATTATTTTTTTTTTTTTTTTTTTTTTTTTTGAACGCGGAGGAGGAGGGGGAGAACTAGATAATGCCTTAATTTATTCCTTCAACACGAGAGGTCTTTCCCATGCTGAATACTATCACGTGAAGGACAGAGAAATAAACAGTAATACGCCACCGTAGTGAATGGGTTACTGGAAGAAATACAAGACAAAAATAAAAAAAATGGTATACGCTACAATAAAAAAAAAAGGAAGTGTTTCAAAAAGCACAGCACACATGGAGTTTGAATGTATTTTTTGTTGACTGTACAACGCAGAGTGAGAAAAAGATATAGGGTACATGAGGAGGAGGAGGAGGAGGAGGAGGAGGAGGAGGAGGAGGAGGAGGAGGAGGAGGAGGAAAGAAAAAGACGAAAAGAAAAAACCGACTCCGACTCCGACACGATCCTGAATAATATAAGTGGACGCGAAGACAATGCTGCTGCTGGGGGTGGCTTCAGACCTGTCCAACGCTGCATACCCGATATACAGTAAGTTCTGCTGGCCGTATTTCAAGGGGACTTCAAAGCAACTGTTTCCTAGCGATTTATTCTGGGTACTACAATTTAATAGTCTCTTTCATGGTGTTTATGTATACTTGTAGCATCTCTGGTAACGTACGCGAGGATGAAAATGTTTATTATGCTAAATAAATCGCTGTTGTGCTACGACGTCATTTATGTTACTTAGACGCAACTCAGTGTCTCTACCAAGCACACAACAGCGTACATCAATCTATCGTGAGTTAAAGTCTTATTATTAAGAGCCTGGCTTCGAATTACCTACTTTGTACTTTATTTCGTTCAACTTCACACGATTTTACTATGTTCACCACCGTTTGTAGATCACAGTTTGTAATGAAAGATCACAGTAAGCTTAGAAAGTTCACAGTTGTACTAAGAAAAAAAAAAATAAGGAAACTTTCAAACATCAGGGGCCTGTCCGGACATCCCAGTTTGCCACGCCTCTAAACAGCTTACGGTTGTGCTAAATACTGGAAACATATACGCCAAGAGTTCGTCCTGGTACACCACAAATGAGGTAATCTAGTGGTAACATAAACACGCCGGGAGTCCGTCTACAGCAGGGGTCCTCCACCTGTGGTACACTCGCAACCCATAATTTCTGATAACCCTCTAATCTTAACACCTCGCTCGGGCAAACCAGTGCCGCAGCTAAGGCTTTACACCGAACGAACACCTGTTGTCCCGTGTTGTTTTTGCTGTTATTTAACCCCAGCCTGTCTTGCCGAGCAGGCCCGTCGACTACAGGTATGCAACTGCTTCTGTGGGGCCGTCCTACACGTACAGTCCAGTACACAGATTGCTGGGAACCGGCTTCCCCTTGTGGTAGACAGGGTCTCGCAAGGGTCAGACCAGGAGTCCTCCCCCCCTCCCCCTCCCTCCTATGGCAAAGTTCAGAGAATCATGAGGAAGCGTGGCTCCTGGGTGGACGCTGAGGCTGACTTGCTTACTCAGAGTACACACCGCCACCATGTGTAGGCTCGTCGTCAGCGCCTGTCCAGTGTTACGGAAGTAAGCTAACAGTCTGCGATCACACTGTTACTTGTGTAGTTTAGAAAACCTTCAAACCACCAACAAATCATCGTTCGGTGTGAAACCATGGCTACGACTTGCTTTCACACAGGGACAGGGCCAGAGGGTCAGCAGAAACTATGGCTTACAAGTAAACATGTGCTGCAGTTCTTTCACCCTAATTTGGCGGAGATTTTCGTCGTTTTGCATTTTATTGCACGCAGCTTAGTGGTGGTAAAGCAAAACGAAGCTGCGGTTAGTTTTCAAATAATTTTTTTGTGAAAGGCATCATATTCTAGTGTTGATCTAGTGTTATAACTCAACATTCAAGATGAAAAAAATAGCAATTATAAGCAAAAAAAAAACAATGCGAGGTAGAGAACTTTACTGAGTAACAACGTTTCGCTCTTCAGAGCTTTGTCAATAACTTGACAAAGTTCAGTACAGCGTAACGTTGCTACTCAGTCGAGACCTCCACCTCACAAGCGTGTCTTTTACCTATTCGGTCGGCATTGTTTGTCATGCAATATTCAGAATCTTAGGTCGTTAGAGTAGTCATAAGACTGATGTATGTGGGAATTCAGAGGGGTACGCGGCGAGCTGAAACTATTAAATAGTATTGGCTGACAGGGTGGGAATGGTAATGATGCAAAATAAATCACTCACGAAGAGGAATTAGATATCTTCTAGAGCCTACGAGAATATGAGAGTAAAATATGCAAACCAAATCACCAAGGCGGAGGTGCCAGAAAGCCAGTTACGCCCACAATAATATCAGAATGCATTACGCACAGTAAATCACTGACAAAGAGATGGAGAATACCTTCCAGGCTCACGAAAAAATTAAATTGTAGTATGAATAGTAAATCGCTAGAGCAAATGTGCCAGACAGCCTCAACGTTCCCGAGAATGCCAAGGTGTAATATGCAAAACTAATCGCTAAAGAACACTGTTATGTTTGTTCTCTTAATATTTTCTCGCAACCACCAGGCGACTGTACTCGACTAAGAAGAAATTTTTCAAACTGGAGGGTTTAGAAAAAGCCTTCATTAGAATTTAAACCTTTCAATACGAAAGGCCTTTCCGAAGCTAAAAAAAAAATCGGCTTGAGGTAGCAAGAATAAACAAAGATAATAACACGTCCTTGAGCTGGATAGGTTAACAATTCCACTGCCGTATTTACTGCCACTATTATTATTAACAGTACAACCACCACCACCACCATTAACATATCACTTCCATCATTATTATTAACAGTACAACCAACAGCACCATTAACATATCACTCGTTCTCCCGTGCATCATAAGTTGTTAAGATCAAACCCTTTCCGGTGATCCCAGGTGGCCGCCGCTACGTGAGGCCTCCAGCCCGACTCGGCCATCAAACACGAGGTGGAGGGGGGGCATGAGGGGGTAGGTGAGGGAGAGGGGGAAAAGATGAGGGGGCTGGGGGAAGGTGAGGGAAGTGGAGAGGAGTGAGGGGGACAGGTGAGGAGGAATGGAGATGGCACTGTGTGAGGGGAAGGTGAGGGGAGGCTTAGGTGAGAGGGGAGGTGAGGAGGGAAGGTAACGAGGGGGTAATGGGGAAGGGGACAGGTGAGGGATGGCGGAGGAGAGGGGAGGAAAGGGGGCAGAGAAGGAGTAGGTGAAGGAGGCAGAGAGGGTCAGGTGGGGGTAGAAGGGGGGTGGCTCAGGTGGCTGTATAATTAATGACTCCCTCTAAAACGCATCCCTCACTTAATTACCTTGAGTGGCCGAGGATGAAGAGACGGGTGGAGGGAGAGGGAGGGACGGAGAGATGGATCAGCGGAGGAGGGAAATGGAGGGAGAAATGAGGAAAGTGAAGAGAAAGAAAGAGACAGACAGAGTGGGTAAGAATCGGGCGGAGGGGAGAGGGATGGGAAAGGAGAAAGAGACAGCGATGGAGGAAGTTGGAGAGAAAGGGGAGGGGGAGACTAAGATATGGGAAACTGCAACGAGAAAGCGTGACAAAGAGAAGTTGGGAAGAGGGAGGAAGAAGGAGAAAGATCTGAAGAAAGAAGGATCAGGATGAAGGAAGATTGAGGGAAGGAAAGAGTGGACGTAGAGGGAGAAGGATGAAAAGAAATGAGAGGAAGAAGCTGTAATGGGAAAAGGGAAGGAAGATGATGGAAAGTGAGAAGGAGAAACAAGATTATATATATATATATATATATATATATATATATATATATATATATATATATATATATATATATATATATATGGTATAAACCTTTAAAAGGACGTTTCTTTCCTTAAGTAAGCATCAGGCAAGATCATTTCTTTCATACTGCTACATGATTCTCATAAAATATATAAATCATATTTCTGATTTGGAAAGATTCCCAGACGGTTCTTTGGTCCGTTTCATAATAATGAAGAAAATATTATTGTGTAAAAATCGAACTGATGTATTGCTCATACAGTTATGCAATACTTTAGCATAAAACATCATCATCATCACCATCATCAAAATTTTGTCTCCCACTAAATGCAAGTGGCAGGAAAAAGCGAAAATAAGATACAGCGTCATATATACCGGTTGTGAAAGCCTGTCCGACAAATTTATATTATCAAAACTTGCAACAAAAAACATTATCAGCCATTTAACGAGGAAATGTTCATGGGCTATAAAGGGCGGGTAATTTTACAGGAGGCCAGGATCGTTAACCTCTTCAATCAGGCGATTTTTTTTTTTTTTTTACCATTGCATTTCCTGAACTGTTACATTCAGGTTAACCCAGACTTTTTCGAACCAGACAGGTTAGATACAGCATTCATTAACTCCCTCGCTACAAGAGTTCTCCCATTCGCTACAATAATTCTCCTATTCGCTACAAGAGTTCTCCCATAATCTGAATAAAATCGTCTTGAGATCGGAAAAAATAACTATAAATGACGTCCTCGGGCTGAAAGTTACCTCATCCAGAACTTGATACATCTCACCTATCTTTTTCTTAATACCGGTCGATGACTTACGTAACTTAGAAGTGGCCTCTCTTAACTTAGCGGTGGCCAGTCGTCTTCTGAAAGCTATACACCATCTTCAGTAACTCTTTCAGGACGTGAGATGTGTTAAATAGTTTTTTCTCACTACCGATGATTTTATTCCATTTACAAGCGGCCTTCTGAGGTCTAAGGGTGAACAGTCCAAAGGTACGGTCGCCGAGCTGACGGCCCAGTGATTCAACAAAAGATGAAATGATACAAATGAGATATACTGGATAATACTAAATCCGATGATCCAGTTCTTTATATATACTTCTGCCCCCCCCCCCTCCCCACCATCACGTTTGAAATGTTTCTCCAAAGCTGAAAGAAATTGTGAGGCTGTATCCAGACTGGAAAAAAAAAAGAAAAAAAAAAAAAGGTTATCATGCAGAAGGGGATAAAAAACTATATACACATTCCTCAGCCCAGCCCAAAGGGAGGGAGGTGGGGGAATAAAAATACAAGAGGTCAAGACTCCAGGGAAGAGGCAGGCGAAGTGAACGTACCGCCCACTTGAATGATTCCCGAGCCCCCCCCACCCACCCACAGCCCCCGACCCCCACTTACCCCCCTTCTCACAAACCCCTTCAATTCATACCCCCTCCCACCCCAAGAGCACACCACTGTACAGTCAAGAACAATATTTCTCCGGTTATTCCACCGTATATACTTCAAACTTGGGGCATGTCTGTCACTTTCCTCCCTGACGTATCATATAGAATCATCTGAGGGCAGACAAACATACCAAGCCTCTCTCCTCTTAGGATCACTTGCCAGCAGAGGAAAGTGACAAGTAAGGAAGATGAAACTATTAGGCGAACTTTTGTCAACAGCTGTACCTGGTGTGACCAAACTTTACCACCCCTCTCCTATCCCCCGACCCCACCCCCACAGGCCCCTTCCCCCCTGTTCACCACCCATGCTCCCACAGACCCCTTACCCACTTTCCCCCGACACCCCATACCTCAACTTCCCTCTCCCCCACTCCCCTCACCTGCTTCTGAAAGCGTCACGTCAGAGTCTTCGCTTCCAAACCACGACCCTCCCACCTTCACGGTACGACTGTTTCATTCTCCCTAATCTCAAAACTACGACCCCTCACGTCCTCTCTCACCTCAAAATGAAGACCCTCTCACCTCAACACTACGACCCTCTCGCATTCTTCCTCGCCTCAAAACTACGACTCTCTCACATTCTCAGTTACGACTCTTTCACAGTCGCCCATGCCTCAAAACCACGACTATCTCATATTTTCTACCACTACCCTCTCACAATCTCTCTCACGACCCCCGGACATTCTCCCACACTTGTAACCAACGATTCCAGTTTTGCCCTTAGCAGAATCTGGACTGAGAACAACAAAGCCAGCCGTAAATTCCATCATTCCCTGGGGGTCTCTCTGAAGCTAAATGAAATAAGCTGATGTAGCTGGAATGTATCTACTGTAGGCTGTGCTCAGGGCGGCGATAATTCTTTAGTGTAGAAGTCATGACATTTTTTCACTTTAAAGGGTACAGGGACAAGAGGTGCAAGGACATGTATTTTCACCGTGTGGCTATGTTCGTCCTTCTTCCTTTAGATAACTCTGAAAACAGAAAAATGGGAACTTAGATATTAGGATAAAGTGCACACCACATAATAACTTCCTGTTAATTCTTAAACACATAAGTGCAAAAAGCTGTAACTAACTAAAAGGTCGATTCATAAAGAGATACAATAAATGCAATACGAAAGAATCCAGAGATGATAACCAGTAACTCCATGGCTACTGATATCAACCTTTTCCGCCCGTGTACACTCGTATAAAAAATGATCTTTACACAAACGCCAATGAATATCTGGAACCTTATACATCGATACTATTAAATATATATCTCACTGGCACCTGCACATGTCCATATCTCACGCAGGCATACCAACCACACGGACGAGGATTATATCAAATACATTTCCAAGGCCTTGTACATTTCGTTCACGCATGTAAGTAGAGGTCACCAGTGTATAAGACCATTTCTGACCCAAGTGTACGTCGTTTGTATTCTATTCCGGCTCAAGATAAACGAATTTACTCGCCTAATGACAAAAACGTCGGTGTGAAGGTGTTAGAAAGTCTCCATGAACCCGTCAGCCACGCACCAGGACGTACTTTGTATCTTTTCCTGGCTATGACAGACGATTTTACCCAGTTAAGTGTCGCTTCGAGATGCACCAAGTCAATGGCAGAATGATGAGCATATAAAGGCTTCATTCGGTTTTAAGCTGGAGTCTGTAATAACGTCTACCTGACAGCAGTATCTTCACCCACAACTACGAGGGGGTGTTGTTATAATTGTTTGTGTGCAGATCTTAACTGACGAAGACACTAGGAATGAGACACCAGCAACTTGCATTTCATTACGCTGCATTACGTTACCATTCACTCAACCAAGATTTATAGTTTTATTCTTTAAAAATGTTAACATCCACAATCCCTCAATGTTCTGAACGACAAACATATACGGACAGATACCAATATTTGTTGCTATTCAATCTAACAAAAAAAATCATGTTTACGTACAATGTTTTCCAGGCAAATGCAATATTAGGCTCGTCCTGCCATTATCCAGTGGGCTTTCCGTGCAGCCAATCTCTGGGATATCACAATACGGGGTCATCTGAAGCCCCCTGTGCAGCCCTCAACCTGTATGACCCGCAGTTCCGTTACTTCACCTGCTGTGTTTGAGGGTGTGTGGCATGTGGGAGTATTGTTGGGCCTCAGGGAACGGGCTGTCGAGTTTGCTGTCAGAATCCAGGGGGGGGGGGGAGTCCAGTAAGAGCTGCTGGATCAATGAACGCTGAACCTGCTGAGCTTCAAGCAAAAAAAAAAAAAAAAAGAGGGATCCCAAAACGAGCAAGTCCTCTCAGGCAATACCAGTTTAAAGGCAATTTTTTGGCACAACTTCAATGAAATGCAACCCCCATTTTCTTTAATTTCATATGGTGTTTTAGTTTTATATCCAGCACAGATAATAATAATCGTTTTTTCGTCCATGAAGAAACGTGGTTGCAAAGGACGACAACCTCTCTCTCTCTCTCTCTCTTTCTCATCCTTATCGCCCTCAGATGAATTTAGTCAGCTTTGGGGCAGATCTCTCGTAGCGAGGGGATTAACCTTACAAATATCTTAAGAAAATTGAGCGAGAATGTTCGTAACTCCGATCCCGGGGTAGTTCAATTTGAGAGAGAGAGATTAATAGCGACTTTAGTCCCTAGTGTGTCGTTTCATCTTGAACTTACGAAAATTCGAGCAATGTATGATGATGCACCAAGAGAGAGAGAGAGAGAGAGAGAGAATGTTGTGTGTGTGTGTGTGTGTGTGTAATGTCGGTCTGGCTTCTGTCCTCCCTCGCGAGCGGTCCCGAAAGTTTCCGGAAAGAATTATATCGCCGGCCAAGTTGCGAGGACTTAGTTAAAAACACTCGGTCGACACAAGTTCCAGCGCCAAGGAGAGAGAACTGGGGGGAATAATTCACGAGAGGTCTAGTAAAAGGTGTGCGGCCCAACTTGTAAAAGACGCGCCATCTGGGACGCCATTCGTGGGGAGAGACGCGAGTTCTCACTGGCTGCGCGCCTGTGACGTCAGTGTTGATGCCAGACGTTGATAGATTGATTAGACCTCGTATGTGAACCATCCTCGACGTTTGTGAAGCTCAAAATACACTGCAGTTCAGTTACAGCCAGGCAAAGAAACAAGTTAGTGTCTATGTTTGGCAGGAAAAAAAAATAAAAAAAGCTTACTGTGGCAGACAGATCGCGAGATGACGTGCTCGCATCTACTGCTACTTTGTGGCATCAGCTGGGATGCCAGTTATTACAAATAAATAAAAAACAGTAAATAAACTATTGTAACAGTATCTATCGGTTGCCAGACGCTCTTATTGTGTAAGAGTACTACAGATCAATATCCACTTGCAACTCAGCTATACTCAGGTACGAGATGGATATAGAATACTAATGTCAAACAAAAACGAGCACGTCATGTGGGAGCTGCTCCACTGCGTGACGTGAGCTTTCACTGGTTG
>NC_137008.1:58937174-59067174 GCF_032717465.1 Coenobita brevimanus
GGCGATGGAATATGGATTAGTGGAAGTTTTAGAAGCATCTCCACTCATCTTCCTTTGGCGATGTTTGGAAATGGATGTTAGCAGATGGATGTTTGCAAAAAGATGTTGGCAGTGGGATCTTTGGTGATGAAATTAGTATATGGGTTTTGGAAGTGATGAGCGAAATTCAATAAAATGATATGTCGCGAGATGTAATGTTGGCATGGAGGAGTTGGGAGAGAGGCGTTGGCAGAGGGGTGTTTTCTGCGTAGGATGTTGGCCATGGGGTGCTGACAGTGGGGTGTGGGGTGTGAGACGTTAACTGTGGAGTGTTAGTAGTGGGGTGCTGGCAGGGAGTGTTGGCAGTGTTGTTGGCACTGGGATGCCGGTAGTGGGGTGTTGGCAGGGGCATGACTGGGGATGTTTGGCAACGGAACGCTGACAGTGGAGTGTTGGTCAGGGATGTTAGCTAAGGGGTAATGGCTGTGGTATTAGCAGTGGGGTGATGGCAGTGTTGTGCTGGCCGGTGTATTGACGAGGAGTTATTCCCTGGGGATGGTGGTAGTTTGGTGTTGGTAGGGGAGGGGGCGGCGCGTTGTTGGTAGGGGTGTTGGCAGGGTCGTGCTGGCAGTGCTGAAGATGAATATTAACAATAATTGGTGTTGCGAGCTGACACTGGAATCGGAGGCCTGGCGGTGCGGTACGCGTTAATAGTGTGACTGTTGGCAGTAGTAAAACAGAAGTGGAGTAATGGCAAAGAAGTGTCGGTATTTGGATGTGCGTACGTGTGTCGAATGTTGGAGTAGGTGGCAGCGGCGGTGGCACCAGTAGCAGTAGCAGCAGCTGTAGCTATTGTAGTAGAAGTAATAGTAATTATGATATGTCAAACTCTGATTATGGTGGGCGAGTGTAATATTGCTAAAAGCAGTTAACAGTAACGGCTGTGACGTTGGCAGAAGTTGTAATGACAAAAGCTGTACAGTTTGGGGAATATTCGATACTGGCGTTTGTGATACTGTCAGTAATTATAGTATTGGCTGGAAAGGTGATATAATAAAAGTTTTCAACGATGTCACGAAAGCAATAATGTTATTGATTCGAGGTATGACAACACTTGTCCTGCCATCATCACAAGTTCTATAGTACTGCAGCGGCAGTAGTTGCAGTGTTGACAGGAGCTATAATGTTGGTAGTAGCACCTTCAGTGACAACCCTCATTTCCACCAGCTGTGACAACAACCGCTTCCACCATACAGCATTGTGATGATTGTGGCAAGTGTAGCAATAAAGCTGGAAAGGGTTAAAGTGATGGAAAAGTGTTAACAGTGCTGGAGCAACAGTTGATGATATATGTAGTCCTACTGGAAATGGTTGTAATGTTGGCAAAAGTACACCTCTGCCTGTAAAACATCCGCTTCCAGAACACAATAGGTGAATATCAGTGTTGGCAGGAACTGTAATGCTGGTATTAGCACCTTTTCAGCACTATGACAACACCAGACTATAAACCGTTTCCACCCCACAGCAAGATTTTAATGGTAGTGGTAGTTGCAGTATTAATGTTGACAGGAACAGTACTACCAGCAGAACCGCCCAGCCAGCAGCCAACAACAGCCGCTTCCACCACCCAGCAGACGACCACACACAGTACAAACAAACAGCGGTACATGTGGTAGCAGTATCAGCAGGAGTAGTACCAATGTTAGCAGATGCAGTAACGTTGGCAGCTGTAAAGTTGGAAAGAGCTGTAACACTAGCAGGAGCGGCAATGTTGGCAGCAGCACCGTTCCAGCACTATGACAACAGCGTGCGTGCCTGCCAACCAATCTGCTCCCCCGCACCAGCGAGTTACAGCGCCAGTTATCCACCGCAAATTGACCGGAAAGTTAGGCTGTTGTCTTACTGTATTAAGGCAGGAGGGAAGGGTGAGGCAGGGCTGAGGTAGGAAGGCAGGGAGGAAGGGAAAGGGATGAGGTAAGCATGAAGGGTGAGGTATGCAGAAGGAAGGATGGGACACAGGAAGAGCGATGAGTATGAAGGAAGAGAAGAAGGGATAGAGGCGTGGTGGTGAGGTAACGAAAGAGGGATAGAACAAGGATAAATGGGGGTTAGGTAGGAGGTGAGGGACAGGGATATAGAGGAGGGACGGAGGGATATAGAGGAGTGATAGAGGCATACAAGGAAGGATGGACTGGGGCAAATAGGGAGGAAGGAAGAGAGAAGAGGGGGATGGAGAGAGAGGATGCAAGGGAAAGAGAAAGACATGGAGGGAGGAAGACAAGGAAACATGAAGAGAGGGAAACAAGGAAACAAGGAGGGAAGAAGAGAAATACATGGAGGGAGGGAGGGAGAGGGAGACGGAGGGAGGAAAGAAAGGGGATAGGGTAGGTTGGGAGGCTGGAAGGAAGGTAAACAGGATGAGTAAGAAAGATTGAAGAGAAAATTGAATAAGGGAGAGAGACGGCGGAGGGGGAGGCTGGGAAAGAAAATTAAAGAATAAACGAGGAGAGAGAGAGAGAGAGAGCGGGGGGGGGGGGGAAGTGGAAAGGGTGAGGGGTACCGGGGGAAAAAATAGGGTAGTCTTTATAGCGGTAAAAAGGGAAAGAAGGAAACAGGAAGGCATAAGGGGGAGCAGGGGAAGGAAATGCATAAACGGGTCTTGGCTGTACAGACCACACAATCGTTACGGACCAAAAGAGGTGGTCCCGCCTTAATATTAATACATAATTTTAATCTCTACTCGTAAAGGCAAAAAAAAAGTACAATGGTAATTCTCTCTTCCCCCTCCTCCAGCCCTCTGCCCATCAGCCCTATAACAGAAAGAAACCAGGTTAAATTACCATACAAATTCTCTAGTACAGCAAAAAGCAGTACAAAAAAAATGAAGATGCCTTTTCATTGATAACAGTGAAACTTACTCTAGTAAAAACGTGCATATTTTAACACAACGCGTGGAGGGATGCTTTACCCAAAATCTGTGGCACCAACCAAGGCCGTTGCAGAAAGTCCACATCATTCCACTATATTTACTCGATACTGTCTAGCCGAAAAATGAGATAAACCAGCACTGCACCATCAACTACAAGGTAAATATTTGTTTCTGAAGATTATACACTCTAGGAACTCAATTCGTCCACACTATTACGGGTAGAGATATATATATATTTTCGCCTGCCTGAGTTAGCTGTATGTCCGCTGAGCTGGGGCCTCGCTTCCCTTCCTGGAGAGCTCTGGGGCTATTGTGACGAATTTTTCTGTTTCCACGTTGTTAAATCCTTTTGAGTATGGAGGGATGGAGGAAGGGATACAGGCTGGGAGGGAGGGAAAAGGGGAAAAATGAGTGTAGGGAAACAAAAGGAGAGTGGAGAGAGAAAGGATGGAGTAGGAATGTACAGAAGGAGAGAGGGAAAGAAGAATGTTGGGAGGAAAGCGAGCAAGAGGAACTAGGATGTGAGGAATATAACACACACACACACACACACACACACACACACACACACACACACACACACACACAGAAAATATATAGACAGACGGACAACAAAGCACACAAACAGATACGTATACGACAAAGAGGAGACGAAAGAAAAGAAAAACATTAAAAGAGGAAGCAGAAAGAGGCTGTAAAGGAAACACTGGGTGACGCGCAAATCGGGAAATAAATGAGAAAAAGAGTGTGAGGGAGAAAATACGAAGAAAGAGGGAGAGAGAGACAGTAATGGTGAAGGGAAGAACGCGAGGTATGGAAGAGAAACGATAAATGGGAATTATAATGGGCCGAGAAGTACGTAGGGCGAGAGTGGACGAGATAAGAGAAGGGGAGAAAGATGGAGGAGAGAGAGAGAGAGAGAGAGAGAGAGAGAGAGAGAGAGAGAGAGAAAGAGAGAGAGAGAGAAAGAGAGAGAGAGAGAGAGAGAGAGAGAGATGGGAATGACGGTGGGAATACAATGGATAAATGTAGGGAAGGATGGGGATGGGGAAGGGGGGGAAAACTTGTGGTAGGGGAAAATGGGGGGAAGGTGGTGTTCATGGCGAGGGGTGCAAAGAGGATGAGGGGGGACTGGTAGATGTAAGAAAAGGGGAAATTAATGAAAAACAAAGGGGAAGGATATGAAGAACAGGAGGGAGGGTAGGGGTGTAGAAGAGACTGAGGGGTATGGTGGGAGAGAGAGGAGGGTTGGATGAAGGGAAGGGAAGGGAAGGGGAAGGGATACAATGGAGGGGAGGAGAGGAAGATGGGAAGAAGGGATGGAAAAGACGAAGCTCAGAAGGGTCAGGAAAAGTTAAAAAGGTAGGGGAGGAAAATAACTGAAGGGAAGTAGGAGGAAAGGAAAGGGAAAGGTGAAGAAGGAATTGTGAAAGAGGAAAGGAAAGGAAAGGATGGGGAAGATGTGGAGGGATAGGATGAAGGGACGATAAAGGGAGAAAATGAGAGAGGGGAGGGAGAGGAGGGAAAGCATTTGTAGGAAGAGAAGGGTGAGGAAGGAGCAGAAGTGACAGTGAACAGGAAGAGAGAAAGTGGAGGAGCAGGAAGGAAAGAGGAAGAGAACGAAGGTAAAGGGAGGGGATGGGTTAGAAGGAGGGGGTAGAAGAAAGCTGGAGTAGGAGTGGGTAAGGATATGTGAAAGGAAGAGGAGGACAAAGGGAGCGAGCAGGGGGAGAGGGGAAGGAAAGAGGCGGTCAGGAAAGGGGAATGGAAGATGTGAAGAGGGTAGTAAGAAGGGAAGGGAAGGAAGGTGGAGGAGAGGGAACGGGAAGGGGATGGGAAGGATATACAAGTAAGGAGGGAAGGTAAAACGAAAAAGGAAGGGAAGTGACGTGGAGAAGGTACAGGAGATGGAGGAAAAGGAAAAGGAGGGGAAGAGGGAAAGGGCAGTGGGAAGAAGGGAAGGGGAGGGAGGCTGGAAAGAAGGAAAAGGAGGAGGTGAGGAAGAAGGAAACTGAGAGGGAGAGAAAGAAAGGGAGGGAGAGGGAGGATAAGAAAATATGAGAGGAGAGGGTAGGAAGGTAAGGGAGAAGAGGATGAGAAGGTAAGGGAAGGACATATTGAGACCCCGGCGGCTGTAATGATCGCCCACTGCTAACCTTAATGACCCAACTTGTGTGTGTGTGTGTGTGTGTGTGTGTGTGTGTGTGTGTGTGTGTGTGTGTGTGTGTGTGTGTGTGTGTGTGTGTGTGTGTGTGTGTGAGAGAGAGAGAGAGAGAGAGAGAGAGAGAGAGAAAACCAATCACACATAATACACACGTGTTTAAGAACGTACCCTGTACGTGTGTAAAACATGGTTTCTCTCCTTCCCTCCCCGACCCCTCTTTCTTACTCTGGCACCACACACACACACACACACACACACACACACACACACACACACACACACACACCACTCTTTTCCTACGCCTATCAATAGTAGTGTTCCTCATGGTTCTGTCCTTTCACCAACTCTCTTCCTTCTATTCATCAATGACCTAAGCTGCACATCTCACCCTATCCACTCGTACGCTGATGATTCCACTCTTCACCTTTCCATCCGCTTCCCGCAATGTCCATCTCAGCTGTTACTTCAACAAACAATGGATGAGGCTAAGGCACGCCTAATGTCTGACCTGGCTTATTTCCCTGAGTTGGTAAAAGTAATCTTGTTTTAAAAGCATAAAGTACTTAGTTCTTACACCTTTAAACCCATCACAATCTTCTTCAGGAGTATCCTCTACTTTTCATCAATATCCAACTCAATCCTGCATCATCTTTGAACATACCTGGGGTTTCATTCTCTCTGGCTTTGTCTTGGAAAGATCATATTTACTCTCACGTAAAATCTGCTTCCAAGAGATTAAGTGTGTTAAGCCGACTCCGTGCATTCTTTACCACCACACAGTTGTTGACTTAACACACGGGCTTAATTCGCCCCTTTATTGAGTACAACTCTCATGTGAGAGGAGGCTCCCCAGTTCCCACACACAGCTCTTCTCAACAAGGTGGAGTCAAAGGCTTTTAGTCCCATTAACTCTTCTCCACTTGCTGGTTCCCTTCAACCTCTGTATCTGCACCGCACAGCTGCATCGTTATCTCTGATCTATCTCTACTTCAATGGTCACTGCTTCTCTGAACTGTCTGCTTGCATCCCTCCACCACTACGGCGGGCGTGTAGCACTTGTCTGGCAGAAAACTCTCATCCTTTCTGTGTCCAATTCTCTTATGCCAGGGTTAACCGTTACTCCCAGTCCCTCCTGTATGTAACAGGTCAACTCTGGAACTCTCTTCCCCTATCTGTATTCCCTATTGCCTATGATCTCCAGTCTTTCAAGCGCAGTGTGTCCAGGCATCTCGAAATAAACGGAAACTGAATTTGGCTGTTATTTTCCTTTCATTAATTCTTGGAGGGAACAACCTTGTGGGCTTCTGGTTTTTGGATGCTTACTACTTGCACACACACACACACACACACACACACACACACACACACACACACACACACACACTTAATCACCTTGCACATGTAAAAGCGATGTTGACAACTGGCAGGCAATTCCCAGGACACAATGCCGGGGAGGGGGGGGGGGGTTAATACCACGGAGGAGGGCGCTGTAATACAAGGCGGGAAGGATTGTAATACCACAGGGAGGGGGTTGTAATACCAAGGGGGGGAGGGGAGGTTGCATTTCTACTAGGGAGGGTGTAATACTGAGTGGGAAGGAGGGTAATGATAAAGGGGGACGGGTAGAGGAGGTGGTAAAACAGGGGAAGGGGTAATACTGAGTTGGAAGAGAGTAATTGCAAAGGAGGAAGGGGTGGAGGAGGTAATATCAAGGGGAAAGGGGTAATACTAAGTGGGGAGGAGGTAAGGATAAGGGGGAGGGGAGAAGAAATATAACAAGAGCAGATGGGGAGTTGGCATGAGCGTAATTGGGGCAGAAGTGTGTGGGAGTGTGAGGAGGGGAGAGGGAAATTGTGAGGGTTCGGGCACGAGGAAGGGAAACATAACTTTTTTGAAGGTGGAGGTGAAATATGAGGACTCTACTGTGGGGATGGAACTGTGGGAGTGGGGGATGAAATACGAGAGGTGAGAGGTGGGGGGTGAAATACGAGAAGTGAGGGGTAAGGGTCAAACAAGAGAAGTGAGGGGTAGGGGTGTGGGGAATCTACAGCAGGTGTGGAGGTGGGGCGAACAGGAGTGGAGGTACTATTGTGGGGGAAGGGGGTGGCTGAGGTGGAGGTGGATGACATTTATTGTGGGGGAGTGGAGGTGCATGGGATGAGGATGAGTGAGTTACTGTGATATTTGAGGTAGCTGCTGTGTTATCTAAGTGCTCCGTTAAGTAACTGCTGCTATATTCACCTGTTGCTTGAAGTACATTCTGTTCTATATTCAAACGTTGTTTTAAGGAGCTCTTGTCCTATTTAACAACTGCTCTAAAATGCTGCTTCACTAAATTGATGTTCTGTTAGACTGCTGTCCCTCTTCTTACTGTTGTATCCATCTAATGTATAGTTATTCCCTGTTTTTGTATTTAACTGCAGCATTTTTTCATAACAATTTTATCTACTTACTGTTCTATTCACCTGCCGTTACCTACCTCACTGCTGACTGCTGTATCCCTTCCCAGCAGCGTGCTATTACTGCTGTGTTCCTGTTCTGCTGTATAGTTATGTTGCTGTAACTCTTGCTCCTACTGCTCTATCCACCCCCGAGCCAGAGGAAGTATTTCTTATATTTCTCATGTTAAATACGGACGATTTTGTTTGGGTAAAGATAGTTGCTTTTATCTAGAATAGTCAAATACGGCATTCATTAACCTCTCCACTACCAGAGGCTCTTATAAGCTGAACACAATCGCCTGATGGTTGAAAGAATGAAATATATAAGACGTACTCTAATTAAAGGGGTTTACTGCTACCTAAACCCTACTGCCTGGTTTATTGCCGTAATACAAGCCTCTTTCTTCATTTAACTACTGTCTCAATGGATTACTTAATGACTGCTCTTTTATGTAACTGCTTCTTGTTGCTTCCAGACGATTTCACTCAGCTTTAAGAGAGTCCCTAAGTTGTGAAGGGGGTTATTGAGGCTTACTGTATATCCGTATCCGCCAGTTCAAACAGAAGAAAATCGTCTGGCGGTAGTAAGAATATGTAAAAGGAGTCCTCGGGTTGAAGGGACGAACAGCATCACCTTAATTGTTTTACTCGCCTGCTATTTCCAACCTCCCCAAGGCTACGTCTGACTGTGGCTTGGCTTAACTGCCCTTCAACTCACTCTAACTACTGTTCCATTAATTGCTGTGCACGTTTCTCCTAACCGCTGTCATTGCTCTTTTTAATTGCTGTCATTTCCTTCCCAACTACTTAACTGCTCTTCTGTTCAGTTTTAAGTGCCCTGCTCCTCCGTCTGTTCACGCTGTCTGTCGTGTGTTATCCCTGCTCTTCCACCTAACAGCGCCTTTTCCCTGTGCTATCTAATCTACCTGCTTCCCTCATCACCTCCTACTCTATTCAAAGGCACCACCTTTTCCTGTCTGTTTTATTCATCTGCTGTTTTCCACGCATCAAAGCCAGCTCAAACTTCTCTCCCCCTCACCCCTCCCAGCAGCCCAATCTAACTTCTCTTCACTCTAATTGCTATTCCAAAACCTGATGCACCTGTTCCTTGTTGTTCCTTGCATCTGTCATCCTGATCTACCTAAATGCTGCTCAGATTAAATGCTGTACTTTCTCCCATCCCTTCTACTTAACAACATCATTATAATCAAGGCATTTCATTTACCCTGCCGCTCTGCTTACCTACTCATCTATTACCAACCACTTTTCTTGCCCTTTTTTCCACCAACTGTTTTCCATTCACCAAAGCAGACTCTTAACTACTTCCACTCCCATCCTCCCAAGTAGCTTTTCTGAAATGCGCTTTAGTAAAAACGCTTTCTGCCTCACTGTTCTTCCATTAACTGCTGTTCCTGTTCCTCTTTCCTGTTTTTCTTCCCTCTCCTGCTACTTAATTTAGCTGCTCTTCCATCTACACCCTACTCCAGTTGCGTGTATGGTGTGTAGTTCATGCTTTTCCGTTTTAACTGCTGTGCCGTTGTCTTCCCTGCCGTTGTAAATCATTGTTCTGCCAATCTAGCAGTTGTAATTATTCCCTCCTTTTTAACAACACTTTATTTCCATGCTACTTCATCTACCTCCTATTCTCCTTACCCGCTCCTCTATTTAACAGCAACACTTTCTCCTTAAACAGCACCATCGTTTTAATCACCTGCTGTTCCCCATTCACAAAAGCCACTGTTGCATGACGTCTCTAAGCATCTATTTAGCAACGCCTCTGATATGCCAGGCTATGAAGTCATCCTGCGCTTCTCTTTATCTGTTTCTTTATTTAACCTAACCATCTTTCCCCACCGTTTAGTTCTTCCCATTCACCCGAACCAGCTCTGAATTGTGCACGAAAACCCTCCTCTTCTAAATACTACCAACGATTTATTTTTCTACGAGCAATTTCATCCGCCTGCTGTTACTTTTATTTCTCCCTCCTTTTAACAGCACCACCTTTCCCCGCTGCTCTAGTCACATGCTGTTTCCCATTCACCGTGGCCAACTCTAACTGCTGTTCCCCTCCCACCCTCCCTAACAGCCCAATTTAACTGTTCCCGTGGCAAAAATAAACTGGTGAAGGGGGAATTAAAGTTGTCAGGGTTTCTGCCCCAACTTGGCTCCATCCTCAATTATGGGCCAGAGAAGAATGGGATATTTTGACTTAGCTTTTCGTTTTTTTTTTTTTTTTAAGGTACGTGTGGGATGTTTGTGTGTTGGGGGAAAGTTTGTGTTGTGTGAGGGTGTTGTGTGGTGTTTGTGTTTGTCGTGTGGAGTGGTGTTGTGGTGTTTTGTGTGTGTGTGTGTGTGTGTGTGTGTGTGTGTGTGTGTGTGTGTGTGTGTGTGTGTGTGTGTGTGTGTGTGTGTGTGTGTGTGTGTGTGTGTGTGTAAAACAAAATAACAGTTTTCATCTGACTAACCCAATTTCATGGAAGGGTAGATGGACAGACAAGGGGTTGACCTACTTTTTTCAGAACAACAGGTCAAAGGTCAAGGCCACAAGGGAAAGGTCAAAATTCAGGGTCACAGGACAAGGTTAATTTCAAACAATTTCGATCTCCTTTGGACCAAACCTTGTGGAAGGGTAAAGGGTCAGGCAAGAATGAAGAACGTCGATTTTGAGAGCTACAGGTCGAAGGTCATAACACAGGCCAAAGTCAAATGTTTGGCCCTTCTGACCTTGATGGGCGCGGGTATTTCATTTTTGCAATATTCTTTTTGGTTATCTTTGTGTTAGTCTCTTTGTCATTGTCTCTAATCAATCAAATTATTCATCTATCTATCTATATGACAATCAATCAATCAGTCTATCTATCTATTATCTATCTATCTGTCTGTCTACCTATTCGTCAGTGGAGCTGGGGGCAGCTTGAGTGGAGAAGCTCTTGCTACTATAATGGGCCCTTCATGTGCTGAAATTCCATAATGGCACTGACCTGACTGACAGATAGATTGATAGATGGATATACAGACAGATACAGATAGACAGATAATGACAGGCAGACAGGCAGACAGACAGGCAAGGGGAGACAGATAAATAGATGGATAGGTGGATAGATACACAAATGGATATATATATACATAAAAAATTACATAGATAAGCGCTGTACAGAGAATGAAAAGCAAACATCGAAATAATGAAAGAAAAGCATTCGGGAGCCGAATGCTAATCGTTCGCCAGAATAAGCTGTTGGCCAAGTCCAAGATTTTGGCCATATTTTGATACCCTGAAGGTTTCACGTTGATAGCTCAAGCCGTTCATGAGATATAGACTAATGGTGTTAAAGGCGGGCGATAAAAACTAGTTGACCTTTGGCAACCATTTTGGTGATCTTCACACTGACCCAGAGTGCACATTTTCGAACTCGGCCAGATTTTGGATACCCTGAAGGTTCCACGATGATAGCTGAAGCCGTTCATGAGATATAATGGGAACACACACACACACACACACACACACACACACACACACACACACACACACACACACACACACACACACACAAAGAAGGCATATACCCAATGATAAGCAAACAAAGAAATTAAATAAGCATCACAAGTAAGGAAGACACATTCACCAGCACACCAAGATGAGGGCGAGGTCAAGCAGGTCGTCAGGTCAAGCGAAAGGTCAAGTTAGGTCATGCTGAATGTAGGGTCAGTTCAAGAAAAAGGTCGTCAGGTCAAACAAAGGTCAAATGAGGTCAAGCAAAAGGTCAAGTCTGGTCAGATGAAAGGTCAAGTTAGATCAAGTGAAAGATCATGTCAGGTCAAAAGAAAAGTACGTCAGGGTAAAGCAAAAGGTCGTCAGGTCAATTGAAGTCATGTCATGGCAAGCGAAAGGTCAACTCAGGTCGCCAATATCAATTTCTTGTCAGAGAGCGAGAGAACCAGCTCGATGAAGTCATGTTTATTTTGGTCTTTGTGCTGCCAGACGATTTAATACATGCACAGTTTAGTGGAGCATCACAGTACTTGAGGGACGAACCTTTACGCCTCAGGTCATGACTTATCTCAGCAGACGACTTCGGATAATCTCAGACGATTTTACTTGCCCATGAGAAATCGCCCGACGTCTGAGGGTTAACGAAAACTGTATCCAATCCCTCTAGCTCGAAAAGGCTCTCCTACGCTGACTAAAATCGTCTTGAGACAGCTAGAACAATGTGAAAATGACGCCCTCGGAATGAAGGTTAAACTACGGTACTGTACCTTTTCGCTGTTGCTGACTCATTTAGGTACTGTTTGTTACATGCTAAACACATACGATTTTCTTCAGCTGACAAAATAAAACGGCCCGGAGGTGAAAACGATCTCTGTGAACTTCTTGGGTGATTTTTCTCCTTTTATTCTTGCTCTTCACAGACGATTTTATTCAGCTTGGGAAACAGACTTTAAACTGGGAGGGTTAGATTGCCGTCACTAACCCTTGACGACTCTTTTATCATGAATCAAACTGGACGGTGGCAGTGCGAATAATAAAAAAATGTCCTCGTGGTGAAGGGGTCAATCCTCCTCTGCCACTAAACGATGCAAGTCGTAAATTCGGACTAATAGTAGACGATTTTGCTCAGCTGGGAGAAAGCTAGACCCGTCCCTTCCTACAGCTCCTCCTCTTCGAATAATAACTGTTCATTCTTGTTCATCTCTTAGTTCTTCATCCTTGGTCTTTCCCCGTCTCCTCCACCTGCTTTTTTTTTTTTTTTTTTTTTTTTCATCCTGTTCATACTTGTTCATTTCACTAGTTTTTCATCCTTGGTCTCTTCCGTCTCGTCCTTCTGCTTTTGTTCATTCTGTCCGTATTTGTTCATTTCTCTAGTTCTTCATCTTTCGTCTTTACCGTCTCCTCATCTTCATATTTCTGATCGTTCTGCCCAACTTTATCGGTCATCATTCTCAGTCTCCCTCTCCTCCTCTTCGCGTCCGGCTATTGACATCATTATCATCATCATCACCGTCCACACATCACCCTAATTGCTTTCTCTTTCTTCCTTTCCCCTTTACACATGTCATTCACCTTCCTCTTCCCCCTCCGTTCCTTCCGTTTACCTCTTCCATTTTCTTCCTTTCCTCTTTTTTTCTTCCTTTCGCCTTTCAAATTCTCTCTCCTCAAATTTATAAAATCATTTCTATCTTCTTTACACCCTTTTGCTTCCATTCCCATCAGTATTCCACTCTCACTTTCCACCTCTCCCATCTTCTTTCCTTCCACCTCCCTCTTCTTCTTCCAATCCATTTAAAACTCCCACAGCTGCTGGAAATCCACGCAGATCTGAGGAGCAAAGTCCTAGAAATCCTTCGCCACGTGTTAAGTTTATCAAGGACACAAATACCACAAATAAGAAATGTTATAACAAAAATATTCGAAAGGATCAAACTTATGAGGACATTTAAGGCTGTAATGAAGAGGACTAAACAAACCTTAACAATAAGAGGGATGTGAAAAATCAAATGAAATGACCAGCCATTCTTTACATAAACTACAGACTGAATAAAGTTAGTACTTACATTCCTAGAAATGGGACTGCATGGCATGACTAATTACCTGAAACAAGGAAAACCACATTCCATTAAACTCCAATTTAGATTACATATAAATGACGGCAATAAATGAGTAAATCATCAGAATAATCAGTTTACATTCTACACTTGTTTTATGTCATAATACTACACAGTACTAACTAAAGTGGTACCTGAACCGTGATGGAGAGCTGGCCTGGCATCACGCGTACTGTGACCCATATAGTGCACTTCCCGGCACTGGCACTGTCTCAAGTCCGTGTCGTAAACTCTCACACAATATATATAAATATACATACATACATACATATAGATAGATAGATAGACAGATAGACAGATAGATAGATAGATAGATATCCTGGTACCCAGCTACCTGGTATAAATCATTCACAGAAATACTATAAGTTGGAATATTGTAGTGGCTCCACGGAAAATCCCAAGTGTTCCTTTTCTTCTTCTTTCTTGCGTCTTCTTCCTTATTCTTTATATCTTCCTTCCCTGTCATCTTACCAGTCATGACCTTTGGCTTCCCTCCTCCACCACTTTCCTTTTCATCGCTATCTTCTTCTCTTTTTCCATCTTTCCCTCCGTACCTTCCTCTCCCTTCTTTTCCACACTTCTCCTCCCCCACTTTTCCTCCATCTTCCATTTGTCTCTTCCCTCCTATTAACTACCGTGTTGCTCTTCCACACCTTTCATCCACCACTCCTCTCCCCTCCCTCATGTCTCTCTCCTCTCGGTACTCCTTCCTGTATTTCACATTCTTCTCCTACTTCCCCTCGCTTATCAATCTCTCTCTCTCCTTTCATTAATTTCCTCCTCCTCCTTTTCTACATCCTTCCCTTCCCATCTCCTCTCCCTATCCCACGTCTGTCTCCCTTCAATATATTTCCCTTGCTCCTTTTCCCCATCTTTCCTTTCCCCACTCCTACCCCCCCCCCTCTCTCTCTCTCTCTCTCTCTCTCTCTCACACACACACACACACACTCTTCTCACAACCTCTTTTCTTCATTCCTCTCACTAGAGTTCCTTTTCTATGTTTCCACGTCCAATCTTCTTCTTCCTCATTATCTCCACATCCTTCCCTCCTTCCTTATTTTCCCTCTCCTCTTGTTCTTTTTCTTCGTCTTCTTTTTTTCTTCTCCTTCCTCTTCTTCTACCTCCTCCTCCTCCCATTTCCTGCTTCCCTATCGTTGTCTTTGGCACATTGGATAGTTGCATTAGTTGTAACCTAGCCCGTAACAAACAGCCTCGAGGAGACCAACTGGTATGTTACTGTCTATTTCCTTTGTACTCCTTCGTATCTTTGTCCTCGTCATCGTCATTGTCGTCGTCATCGTCCTCCTCCACCTCCTCCTCCTCTAGCTCCTCTTCGTTTTACCATTCGTTTATTCGACTAAGACTTACATATCTTAGAGTAACCTTCCCTTTGCCAAACAGCCTCGAAAGGACCCAAAGGCACGGGAAGGTTGCTCTTTTGCTTCCCTTTGCACTTGTTCTGTCCTGTGGTTTTAAGCCCCTTCACTCTTCCTCAACATCACTCCTTCCATCAGCTCTCCCTCTTTCCTATTGCTATTCACTCTTCCAGTACCACTCTTCCACTCGTTATCCTTGCTTTTCTTCATTCTTTTATTTAATTCCTCCCCATGTGCCCTTATCCCGCTTCCCCTTACTCCCTCTTCCATCCGTACTTCTCTTCAACTCTCTCTCTCTCTCTCTCTCTCATCCACTCAGCCCTGCAGCAATCCCCACCTCGAGTAGGTAAAAACATTGCACTGAAGATTTACCTGTTTTAAAACAACCTACACACAAGTGCACTAGGCTCTCTCCCTCTCTCTCTCTCTCTCTCATACACACACACACACACACACACACACACACACACACACACACACACACAAAGATGAAACACAAACACCCTTCTACACGATACACAGGTACACTAAACCCAATTTCATACCATGTCACAAAGATCCCACACCAATTTCTCTCTACCTAACACACAGATGCAGCACACCCTCTCACGTGACAAACACACCAGCATTATCTCTCCAACTGACACATAATTACACCAAACCCTATCACGCACCATGTAGAAAGTAGTACCACCTCGCCACACACATACCACCTGTCCATCTTCACGTAACACACAGGAAACACCAATCTAATTTTCACGTAACACTCAGAATGCTCCCCCAGTACCAAGATACACACAGATGCCCTACTACTCCTATCCACCCGACACACAGATGCCCCAGACCCTCTCACGTAACACACACAGGCATCTGGAAAGTGAACGTACCTTAATTTTGCTCGGTCTTGGTTGAGTTCCCTTTGACGGGTCGATGTTTGTAGACTTACTGATTTCTTTTTGTATGTAACAGAACCCACCAGCAAAGTGTGTGTGTGTGTGTGTGTGTGTGTGTGTGTGTGTGTGTGTGTGTGTGTGTGTGTGTGTGTGTGTGTGTGTGTGTGTGTGTGTGTGTGTGTGTGTGTGTGTGTGTGTGTGTGTGTGTGTGTGTGTGTGTGTGTGTGTGTGTGTGTGTGTGTGTGTGTGTGTGTGTGTGTGTGTGTGTGTGTGTGTGTGTGTGTGTGTGTGTGTGTGTGTGTGTGTGTGTGTGTGTGTGTGTGTGTGTGTGTGTGTGTGTGTGTGTGTGTGTGTGTGTGTGTGTGTGTGTGTGTGTGTGTGTGTGTGTGTGTGTGTGTGTGTGTGTGTGTGTGTGTGTGTGTGTGTGTGTGTGTGTGTGTGTGTGTGTGTGTGTGTGTGTGTGTGTGTGTGTGTGTGTGTGTGTGTGTGTGTGTGTGTGTGTGTGTGTGTGTGTGTGTGTGTGTGTGTGTGTGTGTGTGTGTGTGTGTGTGTGTGTGTGTGTGTGTGTGTGTGTGTGTGTGTGTGTGTGTGTGTGTGTGTGTGTGTGTGTGTAGTGCAACATACAACACACTAATCCCTCCTCCGCGAACTACATTACACACAGTAACAACCCATCTTTCACACGACACAAAACATACCAGTTCGTCCTCTGACACACAGAAACAGTCTCTCTTTCAAGCGACACACAGGAAGCTCCAATACCCCATGTACTACACAACACACAGAATCATCCCCTCGACAACACCCATACCCAACCACTAAACTGACTCACATAACCAGCCCCTCTCTCAGACACCACATAGGACGTTCCAGTCTCTTTTTCACCTTATAAGCACACAAAACATATCCTTCTTCTCCCAGCCAACACAGAACTTGCCTCTCTCCCAAGCATCATACAGAACAAACCACTTCCCCCCAAAATACACACAGAACAAACCCCCTTCCTCCCCCCAAACACAAACTCCCCAGATACACACAAAACAAACCCTCTCTTCAATCACACAGACAACAAACTCCTCTCTCAATAATACACACAAGACATACAACACAAACCCTCGCTCCCAACAGCACAAAGAACAAACCACCCTCTGCAGTACACACACAACAACCCCTCTACCAAACAATATACTGAACAAATATCTCCCTATAGCACATACCTTACACAACCTCTCTTTCTCCCCCAACGACACACGCACATAACAAGCTCCCTCTCCCAATAAAACACACAGAACAAGCACGACATAAAACATCTCCCCTCTCCCATGCATCACGCAAAACAAACCTCCACTCCAAATGATGAACACAACATACCCCCCTCTCTCAACTCCCCCATGCACACACAGAACAATCCTCCCTCCCCTAACACACACGTGGTTGTAATCCCTCCGCCACACAGTAGATAGCTCACTAGTTACGGGTCTCTACGAGTCTCCCCTCCATTCTGATGTGTTACCTCAAGTTGGGGCCGCTTGGGTTGGCTGCCTCCTGTGTGTGTGTGTGTGTGTGTGTGTGTGTGTGTGTGTGTGTGTGTGTGTGTGTGTGTGTGTGTGTGTGTGTGCGTGTGTGTGTGTGTGTTTTATAGACAGTGAGTAACAGATCGATATTGACAGATAAAGAAATGAACACAAAGATACACAAACAGCTAGGGACATATACTGTAAACACTGACGCTTTGGTCCATCAGAAAATAATAATACGAGTTAAAGTACCTCACCAAACCCTTCACAACCAAACTAATTATTAAGTGTGGAAATACAACAAACTAAAGCTTCTCCTCATAATACTAAACTGAAATACTGACAAACCTAAGACAGAGCTAAAAGTGGGTGAGCAACACTATAAATACAAAGCTCCAGATTCCTTCTAAGTCTCCCCCTCCTCCTCCTCCACGATAGGAATTGTAAAGTATAAACAGCACAAAGACCCAAAGGCAGGATTGACGAAACTGTTCTTGAATAATGTTTTCTGATCAGAGGAGATTGCTCGGCTTGGGGCTCCGTTTGCCTTTGTTTCTTTGAGGGCGTTTGTGTGTATGTGTGTGTGTGTCTGTTACTGTCTGTATATATGTATGTTACTGTGTTTTTCCGTATGTCTCTATGTGTATGTATGTTGTGACTGTTCTCTTGCCTGCCTGTCTGTCAGTCTGTCAACGTTGAATCCTCTCTCACTCTCTCTCTCTCTCCAATATTGACTTCCGTAGCGTGGAGGCGTGCGCGTGGAACCGAAATCGTGTAAACAACGCTTGGAATCCCTTGCTTGGGGCTGATGTGGAACCGGATTCTACTTGGGAGAGAGGAGTGGGATCCAACACCTTATGAGAGAGAGAGAGAGAGAGAGAGAGAGAGAGAGAGAGAGAGAGAGTGTGTGTGTGTGTGTGTGTGTGTGTGTGTGTGTGTGTGTGTGTGTGTGTGTGTGTGTGTGTGTGTGTGTGTGTGTGTGTGTGTGTGTGTGTGTGTGTGTGTGTGTGTGTGTGTGTGTGTGCGTGTGCGCGCGCGCGCGTAAGTGACGTTATCGCTCCAGACGGTGTGTTTTAATCTTGGGAACCTGAGGCAAAGTGGCGTGGAGTTGTGGGAGGAGGTCGTGGTGATGAGGTAGTGCGGGAGAGAGTGGACGCGTTTTTGTGTTCAGACAGGTTTGTGTGTGTGTGTGTGTGTGTGTGTGTGTGTGTGTGTGTGTGTGTGTGTGTGTGTGTGTGTGTGTGTGTGTGTGTGTGTATTCATGGGTGTGCGCATATATGAGGTCCATGTATGTGCATTGGGCAAGTGGAATGAATGTTAAAAAAAAAAAAAAAAAGGCGTTAATTTATGTGTGTGAATCAATATAACACATTCTGTTTGTCAGTTGTGCTTTCTAAACCCACCATTTATCACATTAACACCGCAGTTCCATAAATATGCCACTGCGGGAGTAGGTCTGGGTGTGTTTGATGAATGTGTGTGTTTGTCCGAGCGTGTGTGCATGTGTGGATTAGTAAGAATTGTGTGCGTGCGTTGTATCTGAACATAATCTTTTGTTGTTTGCCTACTGCCAGATGCATGTAGATAATAATGATACGTGTGCTTATACCGGCATGTATGTATATGTGTGTTTGTGATCTGTGTACGCGTGTGTACTGTATGTGCGTGTGTGAGTATATTTAACTGTACTATCTGACAGGCCTGACCTTTAATCACATGTGGCATAAGGAACATAATTCAAGCGCGTGACACCCTGGTACCTGGCTTAAATGCAAATAAAAGTGTATTTATATATACCTTTGAATGTCTATGACGGTATAAGTTAAGTTTTTGTATCCCTTTCTAAGTTATAGGTTTATTTTGCACCCGTGATACTTCTCATTTTACGCGGGAGGAGCGCTATGTGAACAGGGTTTCAGTTGTTATAAAGTATCCACAGTGCTGCTCAGGTATTTCTCCAGATTCTAGTTCCTCTCGCTGTTCTGTATTAAAAAGGACTACACACACACACACACACACACACACACACACACACACACACACATATTCATACTTCTATATAGATGGACGGATGGGCAGAGAGATAGAGACATAGATAGATATAGATAAATATCGACAGTCTGAGACATAGAAAGACAGACAGACAGATGGACAGAAAGATAAGTAGATAAAGATAACATTTTCCCTAGATATCCGTAACAACAACTCCAGAATCAATACAGCAAAACCACAGGAACACTCCGTCAACAGCACCTCTGAACAAAGCCTCATGTCCCCGCTTCACCACCCTCCCCTGACGACCAGCACCGTACAATGGCGATTCGAAGAAGGATATATTTCGTTCCAGCCGTACAGGCATTGGTTCAGGACTATATATTACCACTGCACCATTTACAAGAGCTCTGGCCTTGAAACATCTTGTAGTAAGGCCATTAAGAGAGAATGATCAAGGGCTAAAATAGTCTCCCTTGATGGTTCTACGTTTGCGTCTTCAACTCGTATGTCCTATTGCACTACCGGGTGATGATGATGATGATGATTTACCCCTGAACCTAAGCGCGCATGTGTGTATGACTGGGCATGACGAGAGGTGGGTGTGTCGAGGTAGGAGTGGGGTGGGAGCGGGGTGGGTTGGGTTGGGGGTGGTGAAGAGGGTAGGAGGGTGGAGTGAATAGGGGTGGATGCCGACGGGGTGGAGGATTACGGAGAGGGTAAGGGAGGTTGTGGATGGGTGTTGGGGATGAGAGTGGATGGATACGGGGAGATTGGGATGGGAGATGGTGGGGAGGATAGGAAAGGGATAAGGTGGGGAATACTGGTGATGGGGATATAGGAGAGGGTAGGAAAAAACGCAACGAGGAAATGTGCAGATAAGGATCAATATTATGAGAGAAATGGAGGGGGGGAAAGGAAGGAGGGGGTGAAGATGGGGCGTGACTGGGGGAGGATGGGGTAAGGTCTCACGGGATATGTGGATAAGAATGGGGAGGATGGGGAATTGGGATGAAGGTAGGGGAGTACAGAAGTGAAAGGGTGAGCAACGGGTGTGAAGGGGTAAGAAATGGATGTGAGGAAGTGAGGCTGGATGTCACTAACATGGGGTATCGTGATGGGGAGGGGAAAAGAAATGGAGGGGGTGAAGGGGGACTAAAGGTGAAAGGGTGAGAATGGGGTGTAAGGGAGGTGAGAATGGGGATGTGGGAGGGTGAGAAGAGGGTCAGGCACATGGGAGTATGGTGGGGGTAGGCCAGTCCTGTCGGCACCAGCGACCGGTCTGACGGGATGGTTTCAAGGTCTGCATGATCCCCGCAGGTGGTATACACGCCACACACACACACACACACACACACACACACACACACACCGTAAGATTTTTTTGTTTACTTTAGAAGCGAGAAGGTTGGGCAGTTTGTATATCCTGGAACTGTTCATGCAGTGTTGGTGGTGGTGCATGGCGACCCCGTGGATGACTGTGCATGACCTCTTGTGCAACTTTTCCTACTTGTTTCCTTCTCCCTTCTCTTCATTTCTCTTTTCACCTCTCTCATGTCCTTTGTTCTCACTTCTCTTCTCATCACTTCTCTTCCTTTTCTTTCTCTCTGCATGACATGATGTGCATCTCTCTCTCTCTCTCTCTCTCTCTCTCTCTCTCTCTCTCTCTCTCTCTCTCACACACACACACACACACACACACACACACACACTCAGCATCCTCTTAACTGCTTAAATTAGAGGTAACAAATCAACATCAGCATCTTCATCAAAACATCCTCCCCATAATATCGTACACACACACACACACACACACACACACACACACACACACACACACACACAAATAATTTCATCATCATTACAACCGTTTAAGATAGAGAAGGCTCATCATCATTATTATTATTATTATTATTATTATCATCATCATCATCATCTCCCCTAACTCCATTCTGTATAAATGTATGTTCCACAGTCCAAAATGAATAATGCTTACTGTTTACTCAAGTCATGTTCTTTTATCATCAACAGGCATCGTCATTCTCTCTCAAAGTGTGTGTGTGTGTGTGTGTGTGTGTGTGTGTGTGTGTGTGTGTGTGTGTGTGTGTGTGTGTGTGTGTGTGTGAGAGAGAGAGAGAGAGAGAGAGAGAGAGAGAGAGAGAGAGAGAGAGAGAGACCAAAGGAGAAAACAACTAAGATACATACACAAGACACCAAGCAAAGTCAGCCAGGGTCGCCAAACACCACCACCCAAACTGCATTAAGTATTCCAAGCACACACAACCTTCCTAACCTTTCCAATTAGCACACACATATGGCCTCCTCTCACTGTCCATTACATTTTGACTTGCAGGACGAGGAGCTTTGAAACCCTGTGATGTTGGCTGTGTCTTAATTACCGTACCTCAGTTTACGTTCACTCTGTCTCTAATTAAGGTAATATTATTCGACCTTAACGTCAATTCTCAGCTGCTCAGAATTTACAGGTACACCTTAAGACACGGTGAAATATAATGCTTAGTTTCTTCAAAGGTACGGGTCCCAGGAATTAATTTGCTCACTGTAGAAAAATGGTCTGTCTATTTATCTATCCATCTATTGCCAGACGCCTTAATCCCGTAAGGAGTGGCCACCAACAAATCGCCTCCATGTCGCCCTGTCCCCCGCCATTTCACTGCCTTGTTCCCAGCTCACACCCCCCTCTCTCATATATCTCTCCACTCCATCCCTCCATCTCATCCTTGGCCTCCCTTTCCCTCTCCCCCTCTCCACCTCACTCACATACACTCTCCTCGTCAGTCTCTCACCCTCCATCCTCTCCACATGGCCAAATAGTAGAAAAATAGTACCAGTTAACATTCAAATAATAATACTGATACTGATAATAATAATAAAAATTTTAATAATAATGATAAATAAGCAAAAAAAGAAAATAATAGTGGCAACAACAAAATCAATAGCAACTTCAATAATAATAATAATAATAATAATAATAATATAGCTACTCCTCATACTTAAAAAGGGAAAATGTATTCCTCTCTCAATCAATCAATCAATCATTTCCTGTGGCACCCCACGGGGACTCAAGATAACAAGAATAAAATAAGTTATCATGCCAGACTGAAAGGAGTTAAGCATAAGGACTCCTATGCTCATCATCATCATCATCATCATACAGTTCTCATCACATCCCATCTCGTCCCAACCTCCTTCATGAATCGATGTTCCACTGAGATGATTAACGTTTGCTTACTTAATTTTTCATCAATATTCACCCAACTTTGGTAAACTTAATCATCATCCCTCAAACTTCAGAGAGAGAGAGAGAGAGAGAGAGAGAGGAGGTGGAGGAGGAGGAAAGAAAAGAGAGAGGCAAGATACACACCAGGCCATCCAGTCATGAAAGGGTTACCATGCATCGCCAACAACGCTGAGGAGACACTGCAAGCACACATGACCAATCTTTCCTACTTGTGCAATTAGCACCATTTCCCCACTCTCGTTCTGTGTGTGTGTGTGTGTGTGTGTGTGTGTGTGTGTGTGTGTGTGTGTGTGTGTGTGTGTGTGTGTGTGTGTGTGTGTGTGTGTGTGTGTGTGTGTGTGTGTGTGTGTGTGTGTAAAAGATGCACAAAACAAGCTCATGCACAGTCATGCAGGGGTCGCCATGCACCACCTACGCTGCATGAACATTCCAAGCACACCCAACCTGCTGCCCAACCTTAACCGCTTGTACAGGCTGCTTCAAAAGGCTTTCTCATAAAGGCTTCTTCAAAAATTTCTTTCAGTACAATCAATACTCAACCTAGACACCAATTACATAAAAATACAGGTCCGCGTGTCGTAATCTTTTGTATCATGTTCCTACTGATTTTCTTACAGTCCGTCTTACGGCCTGCAATACATAATATATATATCCATAAGAAAGATGTTTTAACATATCCTGTACAATTAAAAAATATATATATCGTGCTTTTCGCTGCGTTTACGTTTTGACTGACAGGACGAAAAAATCTGAAACCCTATGCTGTATATCCTTTTAATACCCATACATTAAATTCTGTCACGCTGCCCATTAGAGAAGCATAATTCAGCATCAACCTGAATTTTTCTGATCACTTAAAATTACAAGACACACCGAAACGCAACGGGAAATATCGCTCACGCCCAGTTCCATCCAAGGTGTTATCAAGATCAAAAGTTCGCTGACACTTCCCTGCCGGCTGTGGGAAGCAAGTCACATGAAAAACTTTAATGTGAGATAAACAGCAATATGAACGACAATAAATAATAAAAAGAATACGAGATGGAAGGTTGTTCTGTGATCCTTGGCAAAGAATAAGATGCATTTGTAAACAAGGCAGGCAAGGGGTATGCAGGAATCATTTTTTCATCCCCCTGGTAAGTCTCTCTTATTATCCCCGCCTGCGAAGTTGGAAGCTACACTATTCACCCCTGTCTGTCTGTTTGTTGGTCTGTTCACAAGATATCTAAAAAAGTTATGGATGGATTTCAATAAAATTATGTGGATATGTGGGGTCATGGGCCAAGAAAGAGTAAATTAAGTTTTTGTGGTGATCTGGGTTGTCTGGGATGCTCGTTGGAGGAGGTATGTGCTGTGTGACGGTAGTATTGTTGTTGTTGATGTTATGATTATCATTATTATCAATTATCATTATCATTATTATTATTATTATCATTATTATTATTATTAAAAATAGTAGTAGTAGTAGTAGTAGTAGTAGTAGTAGTACGGCATTATAAGTATAAAACCAACAAATACAAAAAAATATCAACATAATTATTACCATGATCATCATGATCACCATCAAGACCCTTCTTCCCACCTAAGGAGAGATTGAATAATAATAATGATAATAATAATAATAACAATAAAAATAATAATAATAATAATAATAAGAGTAATAATAATAATAGTGGTGGTGGAAGTAATTGTAGTAGCAGTAGCAGTAATAGTAGTAGTAGTAGTAGTAGTAGTAGTAAAACCAACAAAAACAGTAATAATAATAATAATAATAATACCAGTACCGGGTACACCGTTCCCCTCACTCTCCACTACATTATGAAACAAATGCCGAAGTGTTTTCCAATACTCCATATGTCCTCTCTTGCTATCCATTAATATTATGTGCTATTATCTACCTTATAGGGGGTGAACACTATGGTTTTACGTATAACAGTTAGTTGCTCCTCTCTCTCTCTCTCTCTCTCTCTCTCTCTCTCAAAAAAGAAAAAAAATGCTTCCTCTGTGAATAATTTTCAAAATCCAATAGCACTCCGCCTTTTAACCCGTCCTAAGTTGCACCCTTGCTATCTCCACGTGATTTTATTCCGTTCTGAGAAGACTTTTCGAACGTGGGGGGGGGGGGAATTAGATGTAGCCTTCACTATTAGTGCGCGTCCATACGTGTGCTGGAACAAGTGCTGGCAACATGTAAACAACACAATAACGAACAAGATACAAACGTGCTGGGAACAGCAGCGTCCAGATCATGTTGGCAGCATCATGATAAAGTCTCAGCTGCATCGTATGGACACACTTATCCCATAACCTCTGCTGCCAGCGGGTTTGAAGCTGCACTGTAACATGTTTGCATACATCTGTCCAAATACCGCTGCATACATGTATCCAAACACGCTGCCAGCTGTGTTGTCAACACGTTCGAGTACACGTGTGGACGCGACTACAGGGTCCAAGCCTAAAATGAATACAATCCTCGGTAGCTGCAAAAATGAAGATATACAAACAGACAAACGAAATAATATATAATTAATGATAGCAATCAGCAAATATAAATAAATTTAAAAAAAAAGTTATGTCCGTGCTGAATGGGTTAGCAATATAAATTCTCAGCGCTTTACTCTGGCCACGATGATATCACTTCATTCCCACTGCCACCAGACGCTTTTGCCGGGTGGGAAAGAAGTACGATCTACGACAACCATCTTCCCAGTTCCGTCTAAAGAAAATTTACACCTGGCGAAATGCAATGAAAACCCTATCTCTACTAGTGCCTGTTTCAAATGGTTCGATATTTCCGCTATATATGTGTCAAACTTCGGGAAGATAGTTGTGTCTCAGACTGTACACTTGAAATTCTCCTTCGACTCTCTCACTGTGATGACGCTATTTTCCACTTTAGTCTGATTTCTGCCTCACGCTTTTCACCAGCTAAGAAAAACACTCTCGGACTGAAGCAGATAACTGCAAACAGACGACGTATTAAGATCTTGTGACATTCAAACGATTATACTTAGCCTCAACGAACTGGAGGAGATAAATATACAGAACCCTTCATTAACCTTTATATACTTAACTTCTACCCTCGACTGAGTAATATCATTTGATTGTGGTCAAAAAAAAAAAAAAAAATCGGATGCAAGAATTTAAGTGTTTGTTATTCTCCCCATCAACTCCGACCCCTACTGTAAGCTGAAGAAAATCGTCATCAAGAGAAAGAACTAAGAAAGATCAATACACAACAAAAGTCAAAAGGCATCGTGTGTGTGTGTGTGTGTGTGTGTGTGTGTGTGTGTGTGTGTGTGTGTGTGTGTGTGTGTGTGTGTGTGTGTGTGTGTGTGTGTGTGTGTGTGTGTGTGTGTGTGTGTGTGTGTGTGTGTGTACATTTCTAACCTATAAACAATCTCTCTCTCTTTCTCTCACACACACACACACCTTTATCTTTCAAAACAACGTATTGCTTGCACTAATATTTACGCACACATGTATACACAGCTACGTTCACACAGAGGTCCAAAAATACGCCCAACACCCGCAGACACCTTCTCTCTCTCTCTCTCTCTCTCTCTCTCTCTCTCTCAATAGGAAGTCTTTGATGTGCCTGTACAAAAAAGTGGAAGCGATCTATATTAAAAAAATCCATGCATTTGAACTCATCATGCATGTGCCTGATCCTCGTGTTGCATGAGAGAGAGAGAGAGAGAGAGAGAGAGAGAGAGAGAGAGAGAGAGAGAGAGAGAGAGAGAGAGAGAGAGCGTGCCATCTAGAGCAATAAAATTCAAGTGAAATAATGTTTAAGTTTTTATCCATCCAAAAGGAGCGTTTGAGTTATGAGTATCAGGGGAGGCGAGGCTGGAGTGAGGAGGCAGGAGGGAGGGAAGTGAGGGACAGGAGAGAGAGAGAGAGAGAGAGAGAGAGAGAGAGAGAGAGAGAGAGAGAGAGAGAGAGAGAGAGAAAAAAAAAATGAATTATATGGACAAGTAGTGTCTCGAAAAGTCTCACGACCCATACCCAGGGAGGTCTCACGAATGAAGTCGAAAGATACACATTGCTATTCTACTGGTAAGAAAAAAAGGAGAGTAAAAATGAAGGCCCTCCCCACCCATCTCTTCTTTCCTCAGAGGAGGCACGGAAAAGGAAGTACTGTACACCTAATCCAGAGGGAAAAGGCCTTGCTAGGGGGAGAGAGAAAAAGAACAAGGGACAGAGGGTAAGCGCCAGCAGCCACATCCAGATCAGTGTTAGCTCAATCCCTACGTTGGCCACATTTCTACTTCATTCTTTCCACAGCCAGACGATTCTATTATGGATCATCATGGAAGTCTCCCAGTGAAGTATAATAAAGCCCCTGTTAACTTCTCTCTAATGAGGTATCTTCTATGCCACTGTATCACTGCTGCCACCAGACGATTTTCTTCAGTTCTGCAAGACTTTTTGAGGTGGAGGATCAACACATCGCCTTCACCAATCTTTCATTCCTTGACATGTCCTAAGTAAAAAAATAAATAAATCTGGTAGTTGCACGAGTATATTAGTAAACTTTGTAATCGGACTGAGGGTAATAAATAACATACAGGTGTGTGTGTGACAAGGGAACCACACCCATTTATTTACCTGGCTGAATATCAAACTCTAGCATGGACGGTGGTTTACTTGGTTTACTGCTAGTCTACGCCATCAATTTTCAGGAAGCCGGTGGTGTACATTGGTTAGCATATCCAGACCGTAACTAGAAAGGTCAGAGATCGAATCCTGGACGGTCAGACTTTTGGACGAAGGCTGTTTCCTCCTCGTCCCACTTCACCCAGCAGCACAACGGAAGACCCGCATGTAACACGACAACAGCGAGTCATATTCCAGGGCAAGACTGGGACTGAAGCAGAAACTGATTGTCTTCATTAATGACCCTCGCAGTGTCGATAATCATTAGGGTAATATTTCTCCTTCTTCCATCAATTTTCGATTTGTCTTCCGTTCTTCTTCCATAAATTTTCCATGTATCTTCCGTTCTTCATCAATTTTCGATTTCTTCCGTTCTTCTTCCATCAATTTTCGATTTAACTTCCATTCTTCTTCCATTATTTTCGCTTCATCTTCCCTTACCACGTTTCAATACCAAGATTCGCCACTGATCTTGTAAACCAACCACGACAGAGTATGTACTTAAGGCTTTCAATCCAGTAACATATATTAAACTGTACTCTTGTCACTTCGGGATCACGTTAGTTAGGAGCGAAGGGTCCATGAAGACTACACCACACCTCTCCAACTCGAAAATTCTATCCTGCTCTGAACACAATGGTCTGGAGGTCAAAAGAATAAATATACATCATCGTAATGAAGGGATATATTTTCTGCTTCACACCAAGCTCTTCGCAACCCCATTCACTTCTCCTCTATGCATTACTTTCCAATTTGTTCTCCTTCCCATTAACGCACTGTGGTAGTTTATATCTTCCACAAACTTTTTTTTTTTCTCTATACATAATGGTCTCTTAACATTGTGAATTACCTTTTATCTCAACAACCATCACCATACTCCCTTTTCATGGTTGGAACAACTCGTTACGTATTGATTTTCAACTATCCTGACAATTTTATTTCTGATACTGAGTCACAGGAGGCTGAGGAAGTTAAACCTGTCACCATTAACTCCCTCATCGTTCAGGCAACTCTAGTATTGTTTCATCTACCGCCACTCGGATTTTACTCAAGCGAAACTTCAACATAATTCAGCAAAGATCTCTTCGTTGTTAGCAAGCAGTAGAGCAACATCAACATACATCAGTTTTGAAAATATTCCTGGTCACACTTTTCATCATCAGCTCCTCTCTCGATTCCATAACTCTGCCCTGCCGCCCCTCACTGCACCATCCATAAACAGTGGACAACCATGGGGACACCACACTCCTGTCTCACCCTAATGCTGATACTGAACCATCCATAAGCATAAGAACAACCATGGGGACATCACACACCAGTTTCACCCCAACACTGAGACTGACCTACATACTGTACTTAAATATCCACCTTGCTCAACACATGCTTTGGAGAGACAACTGGTGTATGCTTAACTTCCATCGCATAAATTCTTCCCAGCATTCACTCATCGGGAAGCCGTGCACGTCCAGCCCACAAGTAGAAGAAGCCGAGTTCGATTACTGGGCCGATTATATTGATGGGCCCAGTTTGTTTTCCCTTTGCCCCTGTTCACCTGGGGACTTGAAGGTAACATCGAATGCTGCGGGTCGTATTCTAGGGGAAAATCTGGACTTGGCAAAAACTGTCTGCCTTAATGACCTTCGTGTGGTACGGTAGATATGCATTTGTTTTAGCTTTCTCCAGTCAACAGAGTTCCTTCCATGTCATAGGTACGTTTTATTTTCCACGATGTCCTCCTTGTTCACCTTGTCCTTCATATTTCCCAGGCCCTTTGCTTGAAAATTTAGAAGCTGGTTCCTGGACCTTCATGTAGGCACTGGCTATGTATCAAGGCCTTCTTCATTCACAAGTTTTCCCTCCACACCAAACATACGTAACAGCTTCCACATTCCCCCCCCCCCCTTGCTCACCTTACCAAATAATTTTTTCAAGGTTCGTAAACGCCATAGTGATGACAATAACAGTAATAATATAAAAAGCAATAACAACAATTACTGCACCATTCAATGCACACCAGCTGCACAACTAAAATGACTTCATACTTGGTGATGCTGACCCTGCTCTCTGACTCTGAAGTCCGCAATATTCCGCTGAAAGATTAAGCCACCGAGTCTCTTCAGCTTCGTCATAAAATCGCGGGTCTTATTCTGCTGATTTTTCGAAACGCTCACGATCACTAATATACATAAATATGCTGGAGATACCGATATAATGATGTAGAGATTAGCAACAAAGGTCACGGGGGTAAAAAAAAAATAATAATAATAAGGATCATTAAAAAAAAATGACAGAGCAATAAGACACAAAACCAATATACAAATTAAGTAAGAAGTCAAGATATTATGAAGAAGGAAGTTGCTTTAAATCATGCACTGAGACGTATAATCAGTACCATTCCATCAGGTTATAAAAACAAACTGATGCAATTACAGAAATGGAAAGCAATGAGAGACGATAAACAGAACAAACAGCTAATGCATACGTAAAACGAGAGTGGTAAACTGACCAATACTGAAGTAGTGTCAGTTTTTATCCTGCAGAGTTGGAGGAAAAAAAAATATATATAACCAATCGATCATAAAGTTACACGAGGAGAAAAAACGAGGACACACATAAACACAGAAAATATATACAGATCAATAATATAAAAAATACAGAAAAATAAACAGAGGAAGAAATTGAAAGGAAGCTGAGAAAATGAGAAATACTAATGACAGAAATCGTCTTTAATCACGAAGGGCAACATAAAAATTTACCAGCACTCGTCTACGGTATATCAGCTCCATAATCACCCTCCACCATCTCACCTGTCTTAATAACTCGTTAATTACCTCCAATCAAATTAGTGCGGTTATCCATTAAAGAGGAGGGAGGGGTCGCTTTTTTGGCACTGGTCTCCGTTTTCTTTATTGCCTTACCTGATTTAGGGTATCGCTTATTACTGCTTCCGGCTTCCTCTCTCTCTCTCTCTCTCTCTCCTGTGTTAATACGTTACGCCTCATATATTCCCGCGTTTTTTCGCTTCGGATTCTGGGTTTTATTTCCTGATTTTAATTATTGATTCTCTCTCTCTCTCTCTCTCTCTCTCTCTCTCTCTCTCTCTCTCTCTCTCTCTCTCTCTCTCTCTCTCTCTCTCACGTACTATGTAAAGCGAGTAATCCTCTCATTTAACACTTTCATGAGAGGTCTCCTAATCCTCTCTCTCTCTCTCTCTCTCCATCCTTCTTCCTCATATCTTCTTCGTCATTTCCTTCCTTCCTTCTTCTATTTCTTTTTCCTCCCTCCCACTCTCTCACTTTCCTCGCTTCATCCACCTCTCTCTCCTACTATCTCTTCCATCTTCCATCTCCCTCCCAATCTTTTTCCTTCCCTCCTCCTCCCTCCTCTTTTTCTTTTAACCCCTCTGTTAATAACACATCTTTCTCATTTCACTCTTTCTTCCCCTGACTTTTTACTCACCTTACTAGACTCCTCAGGCACAAGGCACCAGTTAATGAAGGAAATATTTTGACTCCTCCAGTTTGAACTCTCTCTCTAAGGATGAAAAAAAAAATCGTCTGGTGGCAGGAACATGAAGGAAATTAAAAAAAAAAGAAAAAAAATCATCGTACAGAAGGGTTCACGCAGTAGTGGACTGGACCAGCTTTCGGGGGGGGGGGTTTGACATGCTACCCAAATGGTCAGAAACTGTAAACGAAATGCAATACAGAAAATTTCGTGCGGTCAACCCCGTCAATGTATCCGTCTATCTATTGCTCTATCAATCTATCTATCTATTTCTTGCCTGACGCCGCATCCTGTGAGGGGTGGCCGCGACAAAGGAACCTCCAGGTGCTTCTGTCCCTGCTCAGCAACGATCCGTCTTTCCCTGACGCACCTCCCTCCCTCCCTCCCTACATAAATCGTACTCTCGCACCTTCTACCTCCACCTTGCCACCTCGTTACCGGTCTTCCTCGTCCATCATGTATTCCCACAGCACGCGCGGGTGTAACAAACGCAACTTCAATATATAGGTATAATTATTCCATCCTAAGTACCAGTCATATCACAACATTACCTGATTTTAATGAGACAAAAATTAAACATTCGAATGTGGGTTTGGTGTCCTTACTACAGCATGGATATTATTTCGTAGCGTCTAAAGAACACTGCAATATGACACACCGAGAATTTTAATTAACACTGGCTACAACGGCGGAGTCAAGGGAGTGGAAAGCGCTTATGTGCACAAAAGGGATTAAATACCAGAGATATTAAAACGGCTTTTAAAGTGAGTGGACAGGCCAGGAGAAACAGAAATGGCTTTTAAATGAGACAGCTTCCGTGTCATAAAAGCGACATGAAGGAACTGGTCTGGAAATATTGTAGAGGACACGTGGATCAACCTGCCAAGCTATTTTGTTGATGAGAGTTAGATTACGTCATTTGTGGTTAAGCTTGTCTATAATGTATGGTTCTCCTTATACTGCCCCACCAGTTTAGACTTGAGGATTAAGTAGGCATGATATATGATGGAAAAGAAGGGGGAGCGTTCATCGTTATATTTTTCTCTTTGTGTTGTACTGTGGTGGTGGTGATAGTGGTGACGTACTTTGGGTCAAATGACAGATCCAGACTCAAGCTGACACGTATGGGCCAACTGACTTACCTGCTACAGTTACCTTTTATAGTTTATGTTCTCTCTTTCTCCAAATTAATTTTTCCTCTTTCTTTCTTTCCCTGTACTCTTACTTTCCTTATTCCCCTTCCTTCCCTCTCCTCACTTTTTTTTCCCTCTCCCTCCTTTCATTTTCTCCCACTCTTCCTCCTTTCCTTTCTCGCCCTCCCTGTAACAATTTTTCTTCTTCTCGCCATCCATTATTTCCATCACTCTCTCCTTCATTCTCTCCCTCCCTCCTGTCTCTCTCATCCTCCTAATCCTTCTCCCACCTTCCCCCTTTCTGTTGTCTCCATTCCTCCATGATCCTGCTCCTCTCCCTCCCCACTTCTCTCTTTCTCCTTTAAGTGGCGACCCACCTAACCTTACCCATTTCCCCACCTTTCCCCATTCCCCACCCTACCTTCCTAGTCTCCCTAACCCTCCCTTCTCATACATTCCTCGTTGGCCGTCCTACCCATGCCTTCTCCTTAACCCTCCCCATCCTTATCTTTCCTCATCCCCCACCATACCCTCCCCATCCTTACCCTTCCTCACTCTCCCTTATTATCCATCCCTCCCTTCTTTGAACTTTTTTCCACCCCCCTATCCTGTCATGCTTTATACCCTCACCATCTCCTCCCTTACCCTCTTCCCCTTCCCATCCTACCCGCCCCTCTTCCTCCCCAACCATCCCTTCATTTTCCAGTTCCCATTCCCCCATGCTACGCTCTCGCACTTCCTTCACTTACCAGTTTCTAATTCGTCGCCCTCCCCTCTCTTACCCTTCCTCGTTCCCCAACCAACCCTCTTCCTCCTCTCTCCAAACCCTCCTCCTTTACCCTTCCTCTTTTTCCTCAACCCTCCTTTCCCTTACTCTTCGCCGTGGTAGGTGATGGCGACCTCCATCCACTCACTTCATGTAGTGCTAACTACTATACTTCTTCCTTCATCTTTCTTATTCACGTACTGTGTCTGCCCTCCTCTCTTCCTATTTCTTCCATCCTTCCTGCCAATTATATTACTGTTCTCTCCACTTCAGGTGGCTCTACACTGAGTGGCAAGCCTACCAGTTTCCTGTACCTCAGAAAATAATTTACAACGCTGGGTGGTAACCATATAACCAAATGACAGAGTGATGTGGAGTCTACTGTGATGGCGTTATTACCTGACAGGAAAAGTACATGCGGTGTCCGCCCAGGAAACAAACCTCCACACTTCTCTCGGCACCTCCCTATGGCGAGGGACTGTCTGCCGCAAGGAAACATCGGTTCACTATACTGGACAGCCTTGCAGGAGAAGTTTCTTGCTTATGGTTGATGAGTCTGCTCGGCCAGCAGACAAGGGTTACTCAAGAACAACCCATCGCCGCCCCGGCCCCCTTTCCCTTCCTCATTCATTCATCCTCCCTTCCCTTATTCTTCCTCATATCTTCACCCTGCCATCCCCAACTCCATAACATTCCAATCCCTTACCCTTTACCATTCCTATCCCGTCCCAACACCCGACCACTATCCCCTTACCCTTCCTCATACTTGCACCATCCCATCCTTCACTCCTTCACTTCCACACACTCCATTCCCTTACCCTTTCCCACTCCCCTCTCCCTTCCCATGCCTAACTCACTCCCCCTTCCCCCTCCCTCTCCTTTCTCCCCTCCCCTCCCCCATCTTCCCACATGTTCTTAATCTCCCTGGTGAGATTGAAGAGTGTCATTCCTCCCCTCTCCCCTTTCCAACACACTCCCCCTCCTCCCCACCCGCCCCTCCCCCTCCTCACTCTGGCTTTCATATTTCTCTCGCCTCTCCTCCCTTTTAATAACCTCTCACGGTTTTTGTAAAATTTGGCTTCAAAGTGGAATATCTGAACGAAAAGAAAAAAAAAAGACGTTTCAGGATCAGCGCAAAACTGTAGAATATTGGTATGTTTTAAGACCAAAGATACAGACGGTGTGTGTATATGTATGTGTGTGTGTATATACCGGTACACACACACATACACGTCCCTTTCAACGTATACCAGTACTTTAGTCTCCTATAATATCAAGCTGAGAGAGAGAGAGAGAGAGAGAGAGAGAGAGAGAGAGAGAGAAATACTACCCACTTACATCACCAAATACACCCACACACGATCTTTTCAGCCCAAGGACTTCTATTTCCATTTTATTTCGGTTCATCGGGAGACGAATTTATACAACTTAAGAGAGACACCTCGGGCTGAAGTGGCTAATCCCTCGCTGATTCACTCGTATATTTATTACAACCTTACTACCAACAGACGATTTTATTCAGCTATTTTTCGAACTGGAGGGGTTTGACACGGCCTTCATTAACCCCTTCAGTACTACAGGTCCGCCGTAAGTCTAATAAAAATCGTTTAGTGATAATAAATAAGTAAATAAATAAACACATCATCTGATTCAGGAAATTATAGACACAAGGAGCAAAGTGAGGCGTGCGATTGGCCAAATTTGGAAGAAATAATAAAAAGACTAGAAACAAAACAGAAAAAGATCAGAAAATTAAAGAAAAAATAAAGACAAGGCGTCATGGTCGTGTAGGGGTAAGGGCCTGGGGAAAAAATCGCCGGGGGAAGGGGGGTTAGTTCCTCGTCCAGGCTGAATAAAACCGTCTGAGAGAGGCATGAATAAAGGGGAGGGGAATGTGTCATCGTCTGTCTATCTATCTACCTACTGTCAGACGCCTTAATCCCGTAAGGGGTGGCCACAAACAAATCGCCTCCATGTCGCCCTGTCTCCCGCCATTTCACTGCCCTGTCATCGTGCTGAAGGGGTAAGGCTGGGCAGGTGTGTGGGCTACCTCTTAAGCTGAGTCAAAGAAAAAAACCTCTGACGTCAGTTGGAATAAATTATGCAAAGGGATGAGGGAAAAATGAAAAAAGTGAGAGGATAAGGGGCAAAATGAAATAACTTAAGGGATAAAGGAGAAAATGGAATAAATTGGGGATAAAGGAGAAAATGGAATAAATTGGGGGATAAGGGAGAAAATAAATGAAGGAACAAGGGAGAAAATGAGATAAATAAGAGGATAAAGGAAAAGAACATGAAACGGGTGTGTGGGTCGGTGTTTCCTATGCTGAATAAAATCGTCTGGACAGCAAGAATAAGCAAGGTGGCGTTTTATTGGAGGGGTTAAATAACGTCGAGGAGGAGAGGGGATTAAAACGGTCTGATCAAAGCAAGACGGCCCAGGTCAAATTTAACCCCCTCGATAGGGCGACGTCTTTGCTCTTGCTACTTCCAGACGATTTTACTCAAGGGGGAAAAATCTTATAACTGAGAAGGTTAATGTGAAGGCTATACCGACCACACCCAGCCAAAAATCCTCTTCTAATATATAACACCTCCAACTCAAATAATATCTTCTCAGCTGAATGAAATCGTCTGAAGGCAGGAAGAATAAGGCAAAACAGACGTCCTCGCGGTTAACTGATCAACCCCTTCAGCCCGAGGACGTCACTTGCATTTTCATTCCTGCTACCTGTATTTCCAGACGATTTAATTCACCTTAAGATAGACTTTTAGAACTGGAGGGGTTAGATGTACAGTAGACATAATTAACCCCCTTCACTGCAAGATGTCTCACCTACGCTGAAGAAAATCGTCCAGTGGTTGGATGAATAAGAGATGAAACAAGTCCTGTCGGTGAAGTGAGGAAGGGTGGTGTGTGTGTGTGTGTGTGTGTGTGTGTGTGTGTGTGTGTGTGTGTGTGTGTGTGTGTGTGTGTGTGTGTGTGTGTGTGTGTGTGTGTGTGTGTGTGTGTGTGTGTGTGTGTGTGTGTGTGTGTGTGTGTGAAGATAGGGAGGAGGGTGTGTGTTTGAGGATGTGGGGGTAAGGGTGTAGTGGGGGTCGTGGGGGGGAGATTTTTGTTTGATGACACTAGCCGCGTTGCGTACAGGTTATATACAGAGCGACACTTTTGCCTCACGCACAAGAACAGGCCTCGGCAAAAAATTAACACTACCCAGCCCCTCCTCTCCCCCTTCCCCCTCGCTCCTCTCCTCCTTCCCTCTCACTCCTCTTCTCCTTCCCCCTCCCTCCTCTTAGCCCCACACCTTCCCCTCTCTTAGCCTCCCCTATTCCCCCTCCCCTCTCTCCCTCGTTCTCTTATTTTCCTTTACTTACTCCCTCATCACTGTCATATTTCCCTAACCCCAACCTCTCCTCCCCCTCCTCCTTCCATTTTTTCTCTTTGCTCCCCAATCTCCTCCCCTCACCTTCCCCGAGTTCCTCCTACCTTCCATTACCTCTCCCCCACATTCCCACTCCATCCCTATCGCCTCCCAACTTCCCTCATTCCATCCCAATCCCACCCCCTTCCCCTGTTTCTATCCCTTCTTCCCTCATTATTCTTTACTTATTCCTTCATCAATACCTATTCCTTACCCCAACCCTTCCTCCTCCCCACTTTCTTCCTTCTACTCCCCAACCTCTACCCCCCCATCACCACCCCATTCTCCCCTTCCCCTTCCTGAACTCTTATTCCACCTTTCCATCCTCATCACTTACCCTTCCCTCCCTTTCTTTCCCACCACCTGTTTCGACCTCCACCTCCTCCACCTCAACCTCCCATCCCCTCTCCCACCTCCATCAGTTTTTTTGACTGACGGAGAGAGAGAGGAAAAGATGAAGGGCAAAATCTTCCGCCTTCTCCTCTCTCCTTCTCCACTTCCTTACTTCTCCTGCCCTCTCCTCTCTCCTTCTCCACTTCCTTACCTCTCCTACCCTTTTCTCTCTCCTTCTTTCCCATTTCCTTCCCTCGACTCACTAACCTCCCCACTCCCCATCACCTATCCCCTCCCTCCCTCCCTCAACCCCTCCTCATCTCCATCACTCCCTCCCACCTTTCCCTTCCTCCTCTCCTATCACCTTTCCTCCTTACGTCCCTCAACTCCCTAATCCCCATCACCTCTTCCTCCCACTCAGTCCCTCCAGTTCCTTCAGCTCCTACCTCCTCCCCTCCTCTCCCTTCCAGCTCTTCCTCCCTCTCCCCACTCCCTCCGTCTTCATCAATTTTTCCAGACAAGAGGTAGGGTGGGGGGGAGGGAATTTTGAACACTTCCTCTCTCTTTCCTCCAACATCCCCCTTCCCCCCCTCCTCCCTCTCTAGCTTCTCCCTTCATTAATCGCCTTTCCCCTACCCTCAAACCCCCCTTTATTTCCCCACTTCTTTCCCTCTACTCCCCAACCCCAAGGACCTTCCAGTTCCCACCCAACCCCATCCCCTCCTCCTCATCCCGCCACCTCCCTCACCCCTTCCTTCCCCATATCCCCTTCTTCCACTTACGATTCCCATTTCCCTCCTCCCCATCACCTCTTCTCAGCACATTCACTCCACCTTCCCACCTCCCTTTTCCCCAACATTTTCTTTTTTCTAACAAACATGAACAAGGGAAGGAGAAAAAGAAAAATACCTACTTGGCACCCCTTCTTCCAGTTCCTTCCCTTCCTTATTCCTCGTTCATCATCACCTCAACTCTATCCCCAACCCCGCCTCCACCTACACTTCCTTCCCCATTCCCCTCCCCAACTTCCCAGTCCTCCTTCCCATCTCTATCGCCTGTCCCCTCCTTCCCCCCAACTCCCCCGTCTTACTTCTCAACTACTTACCTCCAATCCCCCCCCCTCTCCTTAACCCCCCCCCGATGACTTTTACCTGCCAGACATGAACGAGGAGGGGAATAATTAAGAACACCTCCTCCTCCTCCCTCCCTTCCTTCCTTCCTCCCTCCTGCCTCCCTCCTCCTTCCTCTCTTTCTACTCTCTTCTCCTCTGGCTCCCTCATTCTTCCTCACTTCCCTTCCTCTCCTCTCTAACCCAATGGGGGGGGGGAAGTGGAGGGGAAGCCGGTGGTGTAATGGTTAGCTCATACAGTTCGCAAATGAAAAAAACCCGAGTTCGATTCCTGGTATTATTTCAGAGCCTTCTTCCTCCCACCACCTCATTTCCCTCATACATCCCAATCTTTCATTTCATCACCATGTCCATCACCTCTGTTGACTTACACCTCATCCAACACCTCCTCTACCTCATCCACTCACTTCCTCTTCCCCTCGTCTACATCCCCACCACCTCCACCGCTCCCCATTTCCCTCCCCCTACTCCTTGTCATCTCACTCACCCCTCCCACAACCCCTCTCCCCTCCTCTTCATCCCTGACCAGCCCTTTACCCCCTCGTTCGCTTCATCCCATCACTTCCCCCCTCCACTCCTGCTCATCCCATCACCTACCCTTTCTCTTATCCTCTTCCGCCCCCAAACCCCAATCCCTCCCTGCCTCTTCATCCTATTCCCCTTTCCGCATATCCTCTTCTCCTCACTTTCCCCTCCCTCCTTCTCTTTTCCGTTCCTCCTCACCCTACTTTCTCTATTCCGTTCCTCCTCAACCCACCTTCCCTTTTCCGTTCCTCCTCACCCAACCTTCTCTTTTCCGTTCCTCCTCACCCCACCTTCTCTTTTCCGTTCCTCCTCACCCCATCACTTCCTCAGCTCCTCCCTCTTCACAGTTCCTTCTCTCATTTCCCTCTCTTCTCCCAACTTTCCCTTCAGTCGACTTTCATGTATTCTGTGTTTTTTATCGGCTCTCCCTCGTTGCATCTCTCTCTCTCTCTCTCTAAGTAAATAAATAAATATATATATATATATATATATATATATATATATATATATATATATATATATATATATATGGTAAATTACTCTCAGTGTCACATTTTTTCCTTTCCCCCTCTCCTATGCATTTCCATGACAGCCATTCAATTCCGCATGCTAGTCCTTCTCACTTTTTCCTGGTGGATTAGGCTGGAGAGTTTGTTGAGTGAGGGGCCCACCTGCTATGCTATCCTTGCCTTTGATTCACAGACCAGCTGTCCTGGATACACCCTGCCCCATAGCAAATGGTCTCGAAGGAAGAACAAGTCTATTGATGCTTGCTTTCACTTGGACTCCCACCCCCTCTTTCTCCTTCCCTCCTCTCTCTCTTCCTCCATTCCTTTCTCCCTTACTCGCACCTCTCTCTACCTCCCATCTCATCCCTCCACTCTTCCACGCCCCCACACTGTTACCTCACCTCACCCCACCTCTCTCTCTCTTTCTCTCTCTCTCTCACACACACACACCTCCCTGTCTTTCCCCCCTAGAGAGGCGGAACACAACGCGCCCATGCAGAAATAGAAACCCAGGCTGAGAAATCTGATGGAGAGAGAGAGAGAGAGACAGACAGACAGACAGACAGACAGACAGACAGAGAGGGGGTGGGGACCAATGGCCAACCCGTGATTTAATCCAACTCGTATTTTTCGCCTTCATATTCGGTGATTTTGAAATATTCTGTACCCGTGGGAGAAAGAGAATTGACAAAGGATAATATGGACGCAGCATGTAAGGAATTTTGTATTACGCTGTAACCACGAAAGTAAGAAAAATGACGAAAGATATTATGGAAGTAGGAAGTAATTTTGTACTATTCTGTAACCGTGTATGAGAAATGACACAGGATTATATGGAATTAACATGTAAGGAATTTTGTATTATTTTGTAACGTGGCGCTGATACAAGTGATTAATACTGGATTACAGGAAAGCGTGGGCGAGTAGGATTGACGCATATTGTTTAGATGGAGTGAGTGTCCAATAGGTTACATGAGGTCACTGTGTGTAATATTCTGTAATCGTAGAGGGAAAGGAAAGATACAGGTAAGACGGAGAGGATGTGCAGGTACAGTGAACGCTGCAGAGAAGACAGGTGTAATTAATCTAAACCCACTCATGTTTTTCACCTTGACGCCCAAGTAATTTGTAATATTCAGTAACCGAGGGGGAGGCGGCGGCAGGAGGGAGCGGGGAGAAAGGGAGAGAAGGGGGGAGAGGTTGGAGGAGGGGGCAGGAGGGAGGGGGGAGGAAAGGAGAGAAGATGGGATGGGAGGAAGAGGAGGGGGGAGGGATAAAAGTGGTACAGAATATGAAAAACGCATGTAAAATAAATGACACGGTTTACGTAACATGAATGGAAAAAAATGTGAAGCAATTATCTTTTAGCCACTTATTTTTTTTTTTTCTAAATCCCGATGGAGATTTATTTTGTGATTTTACGGAACCATGGAGAAAAGGAAGATATATGGGTATGCCGGAGTACCAGAGGATTTTTTTCTTTACCAATAGTTTCTATGTACAAATCTATGACTAATAAACTACCTATCTGTCTATCTATCTATCTATCAAGTGGAAGACTGGGAACTCATTAAACGGACTCACTTTTTTCGCAGTAATAAGGGAACTGGGGATGGATCAAACGAAGTGTGTGTGTGTGTGTGTGTGTGTGTGTGTGTGTGTGTGTGTGTGTGTGTGTGTGTGTGTGTGTGTGTGTGTGTGTGTGTGTGTGTGTGATTGCTTTACCTCACATGGAAAGAGTTGAAAGTCATCAATTCAAACAATCTCATATTTTTTCGACTGGCTGTTCAGGGACTGTGCAATATTCTGAAACCAAAGACAGAACAAAAAACACAAAAACTAAAATATGGATGTAAATTTAGAGAAACGTTTTAATTTGTCGGCAAAGAGGGAGAATTCAGGCTTTTACACAATCTCATATTTTCCACCTTGATACGAGTACACACAGATTTTTAATATTTTGCAACTGCGAAGGGACGGAGCTGGTTTTGTGTGTGTGTGTGTGTGTGTGTGTGTGTGTGTGTGTGTGTGTGTGTGTGTGTGTGTGTAAATTTGGGGTGCTGTAGGGGAGAAGTGGAAAGCTGTTTACTTAAACCAACATAAATTTTTCGCCTTGATACAAAGAAATTATGAAATATTCTGTAATCACGAAAGGAACAGAAGGGATACAGATAGGAGGAAGGGTGGATCTCCAGGAATTACCGGTATGTAACCAGCTGAGGAGTGGAATAAATTAATATTAGTCCACTTTCATTTATCCCGCTGATACAAAGGGATTCTGTAATATTCTGTAACATAAAGAATTTGCAGTGAGACATGAGAGGGTGGAGGATTACTGTAACATTTTTGGGAAAAGTGGACAGGAAATCACTGAAACCAACTGATAATCTGAACGCTAACGCACTCTGATTTTGTAATATTCTGTAACCATCGTGATAAGTGTTTTGTATATCAGGAAGTGTTTGTGTGGTTGTACAAGGAATTGGAATCTATAAGGAAGGAGTGGGTAGCAATTAATTCAAACTCATCTAACAATTTCATCACACCAACACACAAGGATTTCGTGCCATACTGAACCTGGCGAGAGCAGCTTGGGTGAGGGATACAAAAGGGCGATTACGGAAACGATACAGCTGTAAGGAGAGCGTGAAGGCGTAAATTTAAAGCAGTCCCTATTACGCCCGCTTGTACACTCAGAAGGGACTAGATAGGGACGCCTTCAGGTAATGGCACTGATACGACTGGACGCCCCCTCTGCCTGGCGATCCAAAGGTCCCTCAAAGCCCTCCCTATACCCCGAAAGGACGATGGTTGACTGCAGGTGAAGAGCAGCTACTACCACCATGTAATCAAATTTTGTAATATTCTGTAACCCAGGAAATAAGAGAACGTTACAGAATATACAGATGTGTGGAGGGATGATGTAATTTGTAGGGGACGAGCGGAAAACCAATTAATTTTAACAAACTCATATTTCTCGCGTTCATACACACGGATTCTGTTACATGCTGTAGCCGTGGGTGTAGGAAGGGGGTGAGGAAGTGTGTGTGTGTGTGTGTGTGTGTGTGTGTGTGTGTGTGTGTGTGTGTGTGTGTGTGTGTGTGTGTGTGTGTGTGTGTGTGTGTGTGTGTGTGTGTGTGTGTGTGTGTGTGTGTGTGTGTGTGTGTGCATTAGCCCGTAACCATGGACATAAGAGGAGTGAGTGCGTTTGTAAGGGTCTTTTTTTAATTACCCAACCCCGCATCCTGTGAGGGGTGGCCTAGACAAAAAGGACCTCCACTCGTTTCTGTCACTGCTTATTACCATCCCCTTTCCCACGACACACCAACCCACTCCTTTACATACTCCCACATTTCCTATCTCGTTCTCCTTCTCCTTCTCCCTATACACGAAGAATAGGGGTCTTTAGCCGCTTCACAACGATGACGTACTTTGTGTTACGTTTCCTTCAGCTTAAAACAAAGAAGAAGCTTAATACAGCCTTCATTAAGCTTTCAAACAAGACAGACTTTTTATATTGTCCAGAAGCACCGGTAATATATAGGGGACGTCACTTGAATCAATGGACGAGAGAGAGAGAGAGAGAGAGAGAATAACTGAACCTGATAATGAAACCCTCCCCAGCGCAGCGGAACACGACACACCATTAATATTACAGGTTCACATTAACATTAAAACCTGATCAATGTGAAGGTCTCGCCAATACCCTGACACATTTCCAACCAACACGTACTGGGGTGAGGGGGTCGTTGCTGGGTAGGGACAGATCGAGGATGTGAAAGATTTAGATTCGTGAATATCTACTACACCAGGGTCATTGGTCGTTGCTGAACAGGGACTAATAAGAAGATCAATGAGAAGAGTAAGACAGATTAGACAGATTTTAGCACTATCATTCCGAGAGGTCCCCCAAAGATGATTAAAAACTGTCGTGGTGGAAATAATAATAAATAACAGACTACGGGAGCTAGCCTTTAGACAGTGCGATTTCTCCCCGACTGGGAAAAATCGTCTGGTGTCAGTATTAAGAGTGTATTAAATTCCTAGGTGAAACAGCGGCCGGGCAAGGGTTCTCTCTCTCTCTCTCTCTCTCTCTCTCTCTCTCTCTCTCTCTCCTAACCTCTGACAACTGGTTCTCGCTCAGCTGAACATAATCCATAAGTGTTGGCCTTAAAAATCTACCCAAATGCATCGATGACAGTGAGAGAAGGTCGTATGCTTAAAGAACAATTTGTGGGCTTCACGTACGGAGGGAACTATGAGATATGAAAGAATTACCGGTCCGGCAAAACGTGACCGTGCCAGCCGGGGGGGAGAGGAGCAGTGTGAGCTGGTAATATGTCTAGGCTCTGGCTACAATTACGCCCGATGGTAACTATGACAACCAATAAAACTTTTAACAAAATGTGATCAGAACTGAAGCTCGCTACACCATTCACGTATGCCATCCTCAGCCAAAAGTTATTAAAACCCAAACGTTTCAGCGCCCTTACGCCAGCCATCATTCATCCCAACTGGTCGTTTTATTGTCAACCTTTTCATATATATATATATATATATATATATATATATATATATATATATATATATATGTGCTGTGTACCGGCAGGAAGATAGAATTGTTCAAATCCAGAAATCCTCCCTTCCTTGCGGAGCTTTCCAAACAATATGGCACGGGGTCAGCTTGCTGCCGGGCACTATCATTCCAAGCTGGTGGACACAGCGAACATAACACTACATACTCATACACATACAGGCGTCCATCACACACACACACACACACACACACACACACACACACACACACACACACACACACACACACACACACACACACAAACACACACACACACACACACACACACACACACACACACACACGACTGGCCTGGACGCTCCATACACTATATGTTTGCAATAAACACTGAATGGCTTTATTAGAGAGGCTGAACTATTTACCTTCCACACCAGAGCAGCACTAATCACCACCACAACACAACACCTCCAATTAGTCTTACAATCATATTAATAAAAGTTAAAGATCAAAAGTGAAGGTAAGCACCCGCATTTTATGATAATTTCAGAGGCACATGAAGAAGAAAGAACCTACCAGGCTTCTCTGTATCTAACCTGACTACTGTTCTGTTAATGTGGGATGCAGGCTAATCCAATCTCATAATCACGAACCCATCCCATCATGACCTTCCAGACGTAGGGGTTCGTTTTTACCTTCCTCCTCTAGGTTTCAAATCCCTTCAGTTCGATGACGTACTTCCATTTTGTTTCTGCCTCCACCAAACCATTTTCCTCAACTTAGGACAGATCTCTAGATGTGAAAAAAAAAAAACTCCAACGCTGAATAAAATCGTCTGGTAAAGTATATATCATCGGACTGAAAGGTTTATCATACCACCCTCAAACGCAGCTCACTGGCTCAACACTCCTTCACGTACACCTGTAGATCATTAACCCTTTCACTACGAAGACGGCTCTCCATTTCATGCCTGCTATCTCCAGACGATTTCATGCAGCTTAGGGGAGACGCTTCGAAAGGCAAGGGGTAAAATATAGCCTTACTTTATCCCCTTCACTCCTACAGATCCTTCCTCAGTTGAATAAAATCGCCTGGAGAAAGTGGAGATAGTAAGAAGGAACGATATAAGACGTACCCTGACTAAAGAGGTTAAACGTGAAACTCGGACGCACAGGTAAAACAAAAAAGCCTAGTGTCCCGAGGCTAGGTTCTCGTACACCTGCAGATCTAAGGGAAGGTGACCCGCCAGCGCCCCAGGTGGCCTTACACAACGGAGAACAGCGAGGTTGGGACGCTATCTGAAGTCCAGTCAAGCGAACTCTCCCCGCACCCCACCATCACCTTGATTCACCTCAGGCAATACCACAGCCGTACTCCAGTTGAACGAAGACACACATCCACACCCACACCCACACACACACACACACACACACAAATCGATGGCCGGCCTGATTAAACAACACCAACCTCAATTTGCATGCGAACGGCCAAAGGGAAGAGGAAGAGCATGGCAGAGTTTGGCGGTCATGCACTGGGGGAACTGGTGGGGTTATCGCGGCACATCTATATATCTATCTGTCTCTCCTTCGTTCTATCTATCCATTATTCCATCTCTTCACCCCTTCCCCCAACCCCTCTCTTTCCACTTATCCATCTATCTGCCTGTCTACCTGTCTCTTATTCTTTTATGCAACCATGCCATCTACACCCACACGTCTACCCTTTACAGAATCTCATAATCTACTCTTCACGAATCTCAATATGCAGTACAGTATATCTTAACTATCCACGCATCCACTGATCTGTTAACCTACCTATCTTTCAAGGGCAGATGCAAGTTTTAATAAGTGGTTCAGTGTCAATGCTTAAGTGATTATATAATATATATATATATATATATATATATATATATATATATATATATATATATATATATATATATATATATATATATATATATAAACAGATAAGTAAACAGACAGATAAACAGATCAAAATAGATACAGATAGACAGACAGAGATGGACAGATGGACAGATAGATATATAAACAGATAGACAGACAGACTGATAGATAGGTAGACGATAAAGATAGATACAGCTACATACAGATAAAAATATACACAGACAGATATAGTGTGGTTTGCTGCTCCAAAATAAGTACATCGCCGGCGGATCCCCGTAACAAAAAAAAAATAATAATAATAATTACTAAACAATTTAGTATCACGCCAGGCATGCTGCTGACCCATGGAACAGCGTATTGGCCAAGCATTTTATTCGACGTGTTTTGAACCTGATTTTCTCGCCGGGACATCGACAATTGTGCTACCTCAAAACAAGGAACAATAACCCGGAGACCACCAGCCCTGTCAAGCGTGTAAGTGACAAGGAAAGCATCCAGACATTCCCCCAGACTACGATACATAACCGATTAATTTAGTACCAGCAAACCTATTTACGGCTCTCAGGTCAACGTTGAAGGGACTAACACCTTTCAGCCACCCAGCGTTGGGAAAACGAGCCAGCCTATGCTCTTGCCAGGAACTTACTGCTCTCGTCACCTAACTCTGAAGGAACACGCCACCATAAGCTCTCACGAACCTGTCGCTCTCAGTCACCCTATGAGACACCAAGCCAAGCATGCAGCGCTCAAAACTTCATCCCCATCATCGTCCTCATCTTTCTCCTCCTCCTTGTTCGTACTCTTCCTCTTCCTCAATCGCATCCTCATCGTCAGGGGAATTCTCCGCCGCTCTGACACCACCACCTTCAAGCTGCAATCACAGGAAGAGATCAAGACAACCCCGCTCTATGATGGGGGCCATATCACAGTTCCCGAGGGACTCAACGTCCAGAAAAACAGATATGAGGCGTTCTCCCCAAAGCTCCAACGCACACGAAGCAACACACGCAGGAGGGAGACGTCCTTGGTTCATCAGGAGGTTCTGTTGGCTTTGTACCAGGACGCCATGTGGTTAGCCATGGAGTTAGGCATCGGAACTCTGGACTGTCTAATAACTTATTCATACTGAATACATATATATATATATATATATATATATATATATATATATATATATATATATATATATATATATATATATATATATATATATATATATATATATATATATATATATATATATATATATATACACAGTGTAAATAGCTGACAGAGTGAGTGGTTCAGAATCAATATCAGAGTAAGGGACAGGTGTGTTATATCCCCCATGGCCGTTCAATATTCAGTACAGTACAAAGGCAAGGGGTTATGAGTTTTGGAAAGGGCAGTGAAGCTGGTGATGAATGGTAAGGGAGTGGGATATTTCAGATCTTATGCACATAAATAATCTTTGCTGAATAGTTCGCGGTATTGTCCTTGTTTGTGAGCAGCGATGTCTGATGTCTGGAGTTTAATGTAGGTGAAGGTAGATCAGAGAGTGAGAGCTATTGAGGAAGAAGCTGACTCACAATGTGATATGCTAATGACAAACACACACACACACACACACACACACACACACACACACACACACACACACACACACACACACACACACACACCTGAATTTGTGAAACACTGTAAGTACCACTGAGTACTGATGATGAGAGGAAAATACGGACAAGGAGTGGAGAGCTGCTAAGTGGCTCAAGGCAGAAAAGTGGCCGGTGCTATGAAAAACGTGATACGAAACAGAGGACCGAGTTGAAAGGCTGCAAGAGAACTGTACATGCGTGTGTCTGTGCTGTAATATAATGCATGGGAGGCGCTGGTATGGTATTAGTATGACGACAAGTGTAAGACCAGCGAAAATGGGACAGCTGAAAAATTAAAACATAAATAAATAAATGGCTGTTTAGAATGGACAAAGTATGACAAGAAGAGATATGTGAAAGATGTAAAATAAGGACACATACTGATGAAAACGGAGAAGAAAGTGTGCTTTATTTATGTCACAGAGCGAATAGACAAGATGACGGTGATAAGAAAGGTACAGATAATAATGTGAGCCTAAAGGGAAGGTGGAGAGGTGGAATGCAATAATAATAATAATAATAATGTGGAATGCAGCAGCAGCAATAGTAGTAGTAGTGGTAGTAGTAGTAGTAGTAGTACCATAGTAGTATAGTAGTAGTAGTAGTAGTTGTAGTAGTAAATAAACAAATAAATTTCCTACAATGTGAACGTGTGAGAAGTATGGCATGGAAGTTGAGGAAGCACAAGACAGAAAGACAGAAATGGATGGATAATGTACGGAAATGAACAAAATATAACACTTAACCTCCCAATTAACCCGGCAATCGACGGTACGGTCCTACCCCACAGGTAACACGAAAGCGAGTTAGCACCTTCAGCTAATGGATACCAGTCTAATACATATTTTTTCCCCTAATTCCTCTTATACCCAGACGATTTCATTCAGTTTGGCAAAGGGTTCTCGGACTGGAGGGGTTAGACACAGCCTTCTTTAATCTCTTCACCACAAAACGTCGTCCCTCATCTGAAAATAATCGTCTGTTAGTAAAAAATATACGTCCTCGATGTGAACAGGTTACTAAGGCAAAACGCGTAGAGGGTTTTGGGCGTGGAGTGCAGGCGAGAATTCTGGAGGGCTGAATGGTGAATGAATGTATGTACTGTTACGGTCCATTGCAGTTGGCACTCTGCTGATTGCTCTCGTATGCTGTGTTCCTCTTCCTGTCTATGGGTCCTATTCTATCCCATTTCAGACACGGGATGATGATGATGATGATGATGATGATGAGGAGGAGGAGGAGGAGGAGGAGGAGAAGGGAGGCGACGACGACTACGACGATGTTGATGATGATGATGATGGATGTGTAATATTACTGTTATCATTTCACCAATATATAGTAGTGGGGTAAATGAGGTACTGTACTATACACAAAACACTCCCAACATAATTTCTGAAACTTAATTTTCAAGTCAAAACAAAAACAATCCACACTAGGGCAAAATCTAACCTGTCTCCCTCAATTCTATTTTCTCTAAACTTTCTAAACTCAGCACACGTTCCCCGACACAAGAAATAGTTGAAATCTGCGAGAGTAGGAAAGTATTCATCTTTTAACTTTTCTCGGCTTTTTCAACTTCTTTTTATCTTTTTTTTTGCTATTTTTTGCGAGCCTTTCCAGCAAGGTTGGTTCAGAGGCGAGAGAAAAACACCACACACACACACACACACACACACACACACACACACACACACACACACACACACACACACACACGCACGCACGCAAGCACTTACACAATGCACGCACACACAGGCAAATACAAACACACACAATCAAATATATACAATACTAGGATATACATACACACACACAAAACTATCCCTCACCTCCCCTTCTCCTCTCCTTTTTTCTCTTTCTTTCTGTTCTGTGAGGGGAAGGGGTTAAAAAAGAGGAATGGATCTCTCTCTCTCTCTCTCTCTCTCTCTCTCTCTCTCACACACACACACACACACACACATACGAACGAACGAACGATGGGTGAATGCAATTAATCACAACGCGATAAAATTCTTCACTTAGCCGGCGCAAAAATGGATGTTCGTTTAAGTGAGCAAAATGGACGCTGCGCAATCGAGTGTGTGTGTGTGTGTGTGTGTGTGTGTGTGTGTGTGTGTGTGTGTGTGTGTGTGTGTGTGTGTGTGTGGTATGTCAGAGGGGCCATGTGTGTTTGCTTGTGTAAGTGACTGTGTGAAAGAACGAGTATGCATGTCTTAAACTAGCACTGTGATTTCTTCTAACATCTTGATTTCTTTTTAGCAACTACATGATTTAATTTAGCTTCGTGATTTTTTGTTAACCTTCATTACTTTTTTTTTTTTTTGGCTCTGTGATTCATTTTTGAGCTTCGTGATTTATTGATTTTCTAAAATTTCTTGTAAGTCCTTGACACATTTAGCTAAGCGATTTCTCCTGTGTTATTTCTTACTCCTTTCGCTACTGTACGAGGACTAGTTATATGTGTAATTCCTTAAACTGTCCAACTGTATTCCTTGTTACGAAAGCAGGGCCTCTTGTAGTGAAGGGGTTAAGGGGTATCGTTTGTAGCACCTGGATTACCTGAGATTTACCTTAAGTTGAATAAAAACGTTCGGCGGGAATAAGAATGAAAAAAAAAAAAAAAAGGTCATAGTGGTGAAGTGGCTAATCCTTCTCAGCTGCTGACTCTAAGCATGGCCTTTCATCTCCCATGTATGCCGTTGTCTGTGTGTGTGTGTGTGTGTGTGTGTGTGTGTGTGTGTGTGTGTGTGTGTGTGTGTGTGTGTGTGTGTGTGTGTGTGTGTGTGTGTGTGTGTGTGTGTGTGTGTGTGTGAAGAGAACCCTGACTTTTCAATGTGTGCCCTGACGTGTGTTTCTGAAAGGAGTGTCGGGATGTTAGGGTGGGGGGGGGAGGTGAGGGGGATCAAAGGTGTAAAGGCAGGGGGAGGGGAGGGAGGAAGGGGGGGTAAGAGAGTAAAGATCGAAAGCATAGGAAAAAGGGTATGCTAGATAGAGAAATGGAGAGGGAGGGAGAAAGAGGGTAGTAGAAGGGGAAGCGGTAAGAGGTGGGGGAGGAGAGGAAGATGGATCGAAGGTAACAGAGGGAGGGGAGTGGGGAGGGGGAGGAACAGGGAGGGAAAGGGTGGAGGAAGGAGGCAGATATCAGCTTCAGGGGCTGTTAAGGGGGGAGGGGTAGGGGGTAAGAGAAAGGATAAACGGGGAGGAAGGGGGAGGGAAGAGAGGGAAGAGGTGTCTATGTGAGGCCTGAGTAAGTTTTCGTGTTGGTAAAAAATTCCAGAGAGAGAGAGAGAGAGAGAGAGAGAGACAGAGACAGAGACAGACAGACAGACAGACAGACAGACAGAGAGAGAGACAGATAGAGAGAGAGAGAGAGAATGGAGAACGAAAAAACGGAGAGTAAGAAAACGTGAGAAAAATGCATGAACGGAAAGAAAGGAAGCTCTTATTCACACGCTCACCGACTCTCATTTTCACACTTGCAATCCCTTCTCCAGTTTTTCATCCTCTCTCTCTCTCTCTCTCTCTCTCTCTCTCACTGATTTCATTAAATTATTTTGTATGCCTTTTCGGTCTGTTATTTTATTTTACTTCATTATTGCGCCTGCTCGTGTAGCGCAAGAAGCTATGCATTTTTACCTCGGTTTGTCCATCTGTGAGTTAGTACTATTACGAGAGAACTAGTGGATGGAATTGCACCAAATATAAAGTAATGACAAAAATAGTCAAATTAGCTCACAAGTGATTAAATTTTGGCTGGTTAAGTTCATACAGCCTTCTTCAAGGGCAGGGTCAACTTTTTTTTTTTTTTTTTTTTTTTTTTTTAAAGCAAACTTGGTGGAAGGACTGAGGGGTCAGGAAAGGATGAAGCAATTCATTACTAAGAACATTTGGTAAAAGTCAAAGGTCATACGAACAGGTCACATGTTCGGTCCTTAAACTTACATAGTATATATATATTCAATATGGACCAAATTTTGTGGAAGAGTTTAACATCAGTCATCTTTGAAGTGATTCTATTTTTAAAACAACAGGTCAGGGTCTTAGGACAGGGTTAACGTGAAACGCTGTTGATCCGAGTTGGATCAACCTTGATGGCAGCGCTGAGAGTCAGGCAAAGAGTTGAGAACATTCAGTCGAAGGTCAAGGTCCGACGGCAGGTCAAGGGTTCGATGTATATCTGTTGTAGGGGGCGGATGTTGCACTATCTGAGTGTTCCTTGTTTTCTCATTTTAAATGCTGACAAGCGTCTTAAACCATTTGCGCCCAGTGTCCTTAGAGTAGGACGGAACTGGGCATTTTCAAAAGTTAATAAAGAAAGGATCCCCAGGATAGGGACCTATGAGCTTCGCAACTATGAACCGATAGGCGGAGAGCAGTACGCTTAGTACCCTTCCAGCACAATCCCTTCCACAGGAACCCTGGGAGCTAATGGATAAACATTTTACCCTACTCTGTCACTGACTATGCAAGTAGTGCGTTACGACGGTACCAAGTTGTAATGTACTAATGTACTCAAACAGTTCTGATCCAATTTCAACTAAACTTGGTGGAAGGATTGACGGTCAGTGTACTTTCTTTGAAAACAATAAGTCAAACGGCCAGGTCACATGGCTGGGACAACTGAAAGTTTTTATTCGATTTAGACCAAACCTGGTGGATGGGTGGAAGAGTTTTGTGAACAATCTGTCAAAGGTCAAAGTACGACGGCAAGGCTAAAGTTCCATTTGTGTGGGTATAAAAAAAAAAAAAAAAAAAAAAATTAGCTAAAGCAATTTTAAGGGAGGGGAGCCAAATGGCAGAGGACAAAGGCGACATGGAGGCAACTTATTTCTGGCTTCCCCTTAAGGCATCAAGGCGTCTGGTTATAGACAGAGACAGATAGCCAGGCAGACAGATAATCAGATAGACATGCAGTTAGATAAAGATAGACAGTTAGATAGTTTTAATATGAATTGGACAAAACATGCTCGAAGTGTTTAGGGTCAGCCATGGGGTTGACCTACTGCATTTTAGAAAAAGTCATTAGAAGATCATGCCAAACACTTTTATTTGATTTAGACCAAACTTGGTGCAATAGTTCAGAGTAAATCTGGATGAAAAAATATAATCTTGAGAATAACTAGTCAGAGGTCAAGGTCACAGGGTAAATTATTAAAATCCGACCCGTATGTTTTGTAATGTACTAGAATTTTACTTATATTTGTCTGCATTTCTTGTGCTTGCCTGTGCTACCTCTCCCTCTCTCTCTCTCTCTCTCTCTCTCTCCCCACGGTAACAAGTGTCTTCTTGCGATCCCAAACCACCATCAAGTGAGAGAGAGCAAGAAAAAGTGAGAAAATAAAGAGGCCCAAGACATTCACTTCTGGTGCTCACGAGTCCTCGCTTTACCTTTCAAAACTTTTTCTCTCGCTTCCAGCACTACTTTCCCCCTCCCTGCCAGTACTCTTTCCAGCACTCTTCTCTTCCTCCAGTACTTATCCCTTCCAGTCCTCTTCCTCCTCTTCCTTCTCCTCCTCTTCCTTGCTTTCCTTCCCTCTTACATCTCTTCCTCTTTCTTCTCTCTCTCTTCCAACACATTTATCTCTTCTCTCTCTCTCTCTCTCTCTCTCTCTCTCTTTTCCAGCACCCCTCCAGAAAACTTTCCCCCCTGCTCTTGTTGTCATTGGTGTTTTTTTCTTAACGCTCCGTCCGTCCTTCTTTCTTTCTGCCTGCCTGTCTGTCTGTATCATGTTCACCCTCCAATCAGCTGTCTATGCCTTGCTGTCTTTTGTTTCGGTTGGCTATTTTTACCTGCTGTTTGGTGGTGCTGTTACAGTTTGACGATTCGGCTACTGCTTTTATTATTATCACTTATTTATTTATTTATTTATTGCTGCTCTTCTACGGTGTCGCGGTACTAGTAATATTTTTCATGACTGGCGTTTCTACTTTGTTTTCCTGGTGGTTGGTTTTCTTTTATGCTTTTACTGATAGACGGTTTTCCTGATTTTTTTTATATTATTGGTGGTTCAGGTGTTGCTTTGCTGATGGCTGGTTCGGCTCTTGTTCAGTACGGATTGTGGTTCTTTTGTCGTGGTGGCTGTTCTGCTAGTACTTAACTGAATGGCTGTTCTGTTGTTGTTATATTCACTGGCAGTTCTTCTATTGTTATGTATGATTGGTGGTTCTGGTGGTTCTGTTATTATTTTATTGGTGGTTCTATTGCTTTACTGACTAGTGGTTCTGCTATCGTTTTGTTAACAGGTAGCTCTGTTACTGTGTTTACTGATAGGTGGTTCTGCTGATGTGGTTCTATTGCTTTTGGTGGTTCTGCTAGTGTGTGCGGACACAAACAAACAAACAAACGCCGGCAAAAACATAACCTCTTTGGCGGAGGTAAAAATCTCGAAGTATCTGGAGAAATTTACAGACTTCTCAGTTTTAATGTGTTAAATGAGATTTCTATTAACTTTTTCCAATTTTAAGCTTCTCTGATAATAATGAATTCGTTTACTATTCGCTGGCATAAAAAAAAAAAAAGTTCAGAGCAGTGAGCGGTTTAACTAGGCTCCCCTTGCATGTTGTGTTGCCTTATGGAAGTGTCAAGTAATCATTCACTTCTCCCTCTTCCTACCTCTGCATTTTCACACTCACCCCTCCATGTCTCTCAAAAGTATTCCCACCACCCCCACCCCTCTTTCCTTCTTCTGTGATCCTTTAGTCAATTTACTTGTCAAACTGAGCTAAGATTAACAAATATACAAACATACAAATATACAAACACTTTCTTGTCGAAACTCTGATTTACTTCTTGCTGTTAGGACGAGAAAAAGTGTGCAGAATCCCTTCATGTCTCGCTTTTTCTGATCCCAAACTATCGGCAAATGACAGCAAGACGTGAAAACACACAGACCCAAAACATCCTCTTTTGGCTTTCACGAATCCTCGCTTCACCTTTCAGAACTTTTCCTCTACTTTCCAATACTGTACTTCTTTTCCCCTGCCTCGCAGCACTTTTGCCAGCATTTCTCCTCGCTTCCAGGACTCTTCCCTTCTTTCCAACCCTCTTTTCAGTACTTTCATTCCTTCCAGCACCTGCTCTAGTGCTTCCAGTTTCCCTCCTCAACTCTCCCTTCCAGTAGCTCTTTTTCTATCCCTTCCGGCATCTTTTCCAGCATTATTCTTTTCTTGAAACAAATCTCCTCTTCTTTCCAACATTTTCCAGCACTTCTTGTCCTCCTCGCCAACTCTCTTTCAGTGCTACTTTTTCCTTCTCTCTGAAGACTTTTATCTGCATCCTTCCTCTCTCACAACATCTTTCCTCTCTTTCAGCATCCTTCCTCTCTTTCAGCGCCTTTCTCACTTCCAGCACCTTTTTCTCCTCCAGCACCCTTCCTCTCTTTTAACATCTTTCCTCTTCCAGAATCCTTCCACTATTCCAGCGCCGTTCCTCTCTTCCAGCGCTTTTTCTCTCTTGCAGCATCCTTCCTCTCTTCCAGCATCCCTCCTCTCTTCCAGCGTCCGTCTTCTCTTCCAGCACCTTCCTCTCTTCCAGCACTCTTCCTCTCTTTCAGCATTCTTCCTCTTTTCTAGTGCCCTATCTCTCTTCCAGTGCCCTTCCTTTCTTCCAGAGCCCTTCCTCTCTTCTAGCACTCATCCTCTCTTTCAGCATCCTTCCTCTTTCCTAGCGCCCTTCCTCTCTTCTAGCGCCCTTCCTCTCTTCCAGCGTCCTTCCTCACTTCCAGCGCCCTTCCACTCTTCCAGTATCCTTCCTCTCTTTCAGCATCGTTCCTCTCTTCCTGCACCCTTCCTCTCTTTCAATATCCTTCCACTCTTCCAGAATCCTTCCTCTATTCCAGCATCGTTCCTCTCTTCCTATGTCTTTTCTCTCTTCCAACATCCTTCCTCTCTTCCAGAATTTGTTTTTCCCATCCTTCCATCACCTTTGTCAGCACCCTTCCTCTACTTCTCTTCTCCTCCCATCCAATACGCTTTCTAGCTTTCCTCCCGCCTTCCAATACTTCTTTTTCCCTCCCTTACGACAAAAAACAGATCTCGATTACGATGGCGAGGGAATTCATCATAAGTCTGCCAGGCTCAGCTCCGGGCTATTCCTCCAACTTCAATGCTGAACCGTGATTGAGCGAGCCTCGAGGGGACACAACAGGTGCACAACTTTACGGCACAGAACTTGAATACTCAGTCATGGTTGTATGAAAATCGATGAGTCTTAGTTATGAGGCAGGAATGAGTCTCCCTGGTTACTAGTCAGATTCATCCTCCACCCTGATCACACCAAACCATCACCAAAGCTAAAAGAGGTTACGAAGTTTTACCAAATGAAAACCAACCAATTATAGTAACTCATTTTTCATCCACCATCCATCCATATACAGTAGTAAGTGATTTTTTGTACCATTCGTCAAAATACTTAGTCACTCCTGCACCACCCATATGTATATCAGTACTTTTTTTTTTTTTTTCCCCATCATATTACAGATTTATTCTAGATGGACTAGTGACGATGACAGAACTTCACTAAATGGATTCTTTTCTAATATGGGTAAAATCTGACATCAGAAAAAAGGGAAACGAAAAGCAAGGTTATAAAAAAAAAAAAAAAAAAAAAAAAAAAAAAAAGGAGTTCCCCCCAAATTACAGAACCTGGGCTAGGGGTGGAGAGAAAATAAGTCATTGTACTGAAGGGATCTTCGGGGTCCATACTTAGGTGTTTTAGGGAAAAGATAAAGGAATTTTTATGGAGGATGACGAGAGAGAGAGAGTGTGTGTGTGTGTGTGTGTGTGTGTGTGTGTGTGTGTGTGTGTGTGTGTGTGTGTGTGTGTGTGTGTGTGTGTGTGTGTGAGAGAGAGAGAGAGAGAGAGAGAGAGAGAGAGAGAGAGAGAGAGAGAGAGAGAGAGAGAGGATGTGTTTGTCAGTAGGTGAAATGTGTGAGAAAACTAAGAGGTGTCTAAGAGATGGGAGCGTGAGTGAGACGTGTGACAGTGAGGAGAGGGTGAAAGTGAGAGAGGAGAATGAAAGAGAGGTATGAGTGAGAAAAACGGGTGTGAGAGAGAGGTGTGAGAGAAGAGTAGGTGTGAAAGAGACCCCCCCCAACACCAAATGACCCATACAAAATTTCTTCACAAGTTCACCAAATTTTGCGTGGAAGTTTGTAGCCACTTCAAAAAGCCTCAGCAAAAGTTTGGCCAAAAACTCTCAAATACCAAGGTCACTCTCAGGCAAAACTTCTCCAGAATGGCATATGGTGGAGGTGGTGGTGGTGGTGGTAGTGATGATGATGATGATGATACGTTAACCCCTTATGTTTCGAATCCAGGATGTCTGGTGTATTTTTGCTCCCGCCAGACGATTTTAATGAAGAATCTCTGGTGGTACAATTTATTCAGCTTGGGAGAAACGTCATGTGTGGCAGGGTTAGAAACATTCATTAATCTCTTGAGTACCAGGCGCCAGGAATTAAAAACATCGTATTGAAGGGGTTCAAAGTTGAAAAAAGGAAAAAATATCCCACAGTCTATATATTCCCTTCGTGGAGTCAGGGTCCGACGCTAAGCTATCACAGTCCAGTTCTTGTAACGGGTAGATAACCAACATACCGTGCCTCCTGTGTTGGTATCATATGATTAAAAAACAAAAAAAAATGCTACAGCTGCCCCTTGGGAACTGAACCTCTCAAAGGCCGTCACTAAGTGGGAGGTACTAGCCACTACACCACCAGAGCATAAAACAGGAAAAGACAGTTGTTGGACTGTTGGACGGATTAAAGCTTTGAAACAGTCTTGATATCACCAGACATTTTCTTTCAGTTTAGGAACAAGCTCTCATGTTCTAGGGGTTAATGAAGGTTATATCTTACCCCCCAGCTGAATAAGTCCCTCGGCAACTGAGTACGGAGTTTAGATGAATGAAATACACGCAACATTTGGAAGCAAATGCATGAATGTTCCAAAACACCGCTTCTGGTAAAGTGTTCCCCTACATACAGTACTATAAAAGACCGATTTTCTCTCGATTATGTATTACAGGCCAAAGGGCATGTTCGAATCGAATTCACCCCATACCGTAACCGCACTCGAAGATGAACAGAACATGTGCCACTACTGAAATGGCTGTTTCGGCGCGTCTTGGTGGTGCTGCCAGTCTATGGTTGTTGCATATCAGTCTTCTTACACATTTTGGAGCTGTAAAATAATTTCCAAAGCCTAAATCTGAAAAATGAGAAAGATGTCTCGAGATACCAGGTCCAGGCACTGTACGTGTATAATAAATAAAGGTCAATTGGCCAAGAAATAAAGGCGAGACCGTGGCACCAGTGGTAGTAAGGACAACACCGAGACGAAACACAAAGCAAACCAAACATTTTTATTTTGAGAAAAGTATAATGACGCCATTTATAATACGAATATATTCAAAGGATGCATGTTTATAGTCACAGTTATGGGCTACCAGAGTAAACCGTAATTGGTAATACTGTGAGAAAATTGAAAACGTACCGTATGTCGTGAAGTTATTGCGGATATAACTCTCTCTCTCTCTCTCTCTCTCTCTCTCTCTCTCTCTCTCTCTCTCACACACACACACACACACACACACACACACACACACACACACCTGTCCACCAGCATTTCGCGTTCTCAGCCCTTCGGAAGCCAGTAAAATCGAGTCCCAATATTCTGGCGTTCTCCTTCCTTAATAATTTCTTCTTTTTACTTGCCCTGTCTTTTACGCTTTGGCAGTTTTCTTTTAGCTTGCGTGTGGTGGTCGGGGAAGCCTTTTGTGCTCAAGTTTTTTTTCTGTTTTTATTGGTGTTTTTATCTGCTTTAACACTACTGGCCTCTGTCTGTTTACCAATTCATCTGTCTATCTAATTTTTTTATCAATGTCTATTTTAACGCTACTGATTTCTATTTACTTGTCAGTTTATTATCTATTTACCTATCCATCTACCCATCTATCTATCTAAGCTATCTATTTTATTTCTAGTTATGCATGCATCTACGTAATCATCATCTACCTATGCAGTAATCTACCAATTTATTTATACAATCATCACACCATTATCTACAGTATATATTCATCTATCTATCCATCCATCTATCAATACATCCATACATTTACCGAAGTATTCATCTATCTGTCTATCAGTCAGCTTATCCTTCCGACAGTCTATCAGGGTATATCGTCAGTGCAACCCAAAGCCCTGCAAACACCGTCATTCTGCAACACACCGTCATTTCTGCAACACACCCTCATTCCATCAAACGCCCCTCTCAATAGCCATCAATAGCATCAAATCCACTCTGCCAAAATGAACGTATTGTAGCGGCCGGTTAGCACACGCCTGACATGTGAAAGCAGCTCCACTATACCCGTACCGTGCAGTTTAAAGTCACGTAGAAGGGATCAGTATGGCCGAGAAACACCACTATTTGTCACAAGAGAAATGGACCGCCCCCACCCAGTGTGACACGCATGGGTATAGATGTAAGAGGCATTAGGAGACGACGGTGAGAAGTGCATGTGGAAAATTTATTCAGTCGGATTGGAGGTATTTGTGAGTCTGTTTTTGTGAGTCTATTTGAGTCTATTTGTAAGTCCGTGTCTGTGAGTCTAAATGAGTCTGTATTTTTAAGTCTGTATGTGGAAGTCCGTATTTGAGTCCGTACTTGCGAGTCTGTATATGTTTCTCTCTCTCTCTCTCTCTCCCTCTCGATATCAGACGCATCACACACACTCTTTAACATCTTCACCACGAGGACCTCTTTCGCATATTAGTCTCGCTGCCTCCACGCTACTTCACTTTAGGGCAGACTTTTACAACAGGAGAAGTCTGATCCAGCCTTCATTAGCCTTTTCTCTGCTATGGAACCTTACTTAATATAACAGTCTGGAGATAGCAAGGGCAGAATAAAGAATGCGTCATCGAACTGAAAGGGCTCTCCTCTTCAGTAAGAAAATTAGTATTGATATTATGATAACGATTGCGATGATGATGATGATGATGATTACGATGATTAATATACATTGTTATCTGCTGACGTTTTATGCACCTGATGCTTTAACAGGGTATAGGTCAGATAACAGCCCTCGCCAACCCCTTCCCCACTAGCTCCTCCTCCCAGGCTGAATAATATCCTGGTTGTGGCTAGTCTAAGACATACGACGTTCTCAGCATGAAGAGGTTTAAAAGACACTTCAAGCATCTACAAGACCTCAACTCGATAATACTCCGACATTAACGCGTTTCCAATAAGATTAAACTGATGCTGTCCACTATTTATTCCCTGAAAGATGTGGAGGAATCAGAGCTTAGTTAACCTATTGAATCCAGCGTTTTTTTTTTTTCCCTTGCTGTACCCAGACGATTTTAATCAGGTCAGACGATTCTCTTTTTAGGGGACACATCGATCTGGAGGGGATAGATATGGCCCTCTTAAACCCCCTTCATAAGCTGAATGAAATCGTCCTGTTACAACAAGAATAAAAATTAAAAAATACATTTTACGATTCATTAGATTAATCTCTTCAGAACGATGGCGTCTTTGGAATTTGACCCCTTTTGGCCTGAGGACGTAATTCATATTTTATTCTCGTTTCCTCCACAAGATTTTACCACACTTAGAAGACTCCCTTTCCCCCTCTTAGCAAAGGAGTTATTAAAGCTATAGCTCACTCCTCCAGTTTAAAAAATTTATCCTAATCTTAATAAAACTCGCTTAAACACCGCCTTCGGCGGCTTCTTGGTTCGATGTCAAAAGACCAGAAATGCGTCATAACTCGGGATCCGGTGGCCCGACTGGACTGGAAATTGTTTTTTATTCTTAAACTCTGAGCATTTTAACGGTGCCTTCCTAAAACAAAAATTGCGCGACGTTCTGTACTTTCGGCTGTGTTACAGTAACTTCAATGCCCACAAGGAAAGCGATCCGCCTAAAGGTCGCCGAGTAAACGGCCAGATATAAGTCATAACTCGGGAACCGGTGGCCCGACTGGATTGGAAATTGTTTATTCCTCAAGTTAGAACATTTTAGCGGCACCATGCTCTAACAAAAACTGCGCTACAATGCGCCGTTTTTGCTGTGTTACGGTCACAAACGGACAAACCAACAAACATACAGAAGCCGGATCATTATAATACTGTTGATCTGTTAAAAAAAAAAAAAAAATCGTCGTAATGATGGGGTTAGGCTAATCCTGCCACCATTAGACTATCCCCAGTGAATACAGGTGACGTTTTTTCCTGCCTAATCTCGATGCTGCCAGATTATTTTACTCAACTTACGGAAGCCTCTCATATATTCTAATGAGTTGTATAATGGCCGTTTATAACCCCCTTCCCTCCCAGCTTAAGAAGTCTCACCTAAGCTGTATAATGGCGTCAGGGGAAGGTAAGATTAAAATGAGAAAGGCAACCCGGGCCTCAATGGGATAACCTTCTTCGTAAGCACCTCTCGTACCCAAGGAACTTTAACATGAATCCCATCGCTACAATGACGCCTTTTATACATCTATGCTTGATGCCAGAAGGAGTATAATTGATCCTAACTCTGGCTACGAACTATGAATTTATTTGTCCTAACCTACTCCTGCTTCCGTCAGACGATTTTATTTATCTCAGTGAAACCTACGACACCAAAATGGCTGATTACAACTTAACATCGCAGAGAATCTAGGATCTGGTTTTTATATTCTATCTAATGCCAAATGATTTAATGCAACTCAAAGAAACTCACTGCAGCCAGCGTTTAGAAGGACCTCGTGAGCTGAAGGGGTTAAACGGGAATTCTACTTAAATACGTATCTGTACTTAATGATCTACTTACACCCTTTCAGCCTGAGGACGGGATTTCTGTATCACTCTTGCTATATCCAGACAACTGTTTTCATCTTAGGAGAAATTTTCCAACTGGAGACGTCAGATAGAGCCTTCATTAACCCATTCAGTTTGAGAAATATTCCTTAAGCTGAATAAAATCTTTGGAAATAAGAAAAAATTATGACTTTCTCGCAATGAAAGGGTTATGGGATAAAAGACTGGATGATTATAACAGTAACTTATTTCAATCCTCCTCCTTTCCCTCCCCCTACTCCCCCTTCTCTCTTCCTCCCTCCCCTCCCCTCCCTCCAAAATCCCTCCTTTCCCTCCTCCACTTTCCTTTGTACTCCCTCCCTGACACACACTCTCATTATGCTCATTTTCTTTTACACTCTCCCATCCTCCCCGGCATCTCAAACCCGTGTGCACCTCATACTGTGGTTCCGGAGAGGGGCACCTTCTCGCGGAGGCACTTATGTAGCAGGTCGGCCCCACACCCTAACTACACGAACGTCCTTCAACTCCTTCCCTATCCCCCGAAAGGAGGATGGTTGTTACAGACGAGGGGCAACTTCATTCTGCAATCGACAGGGCTCACGTTTCAGAGCAACCCGGGGCTACTACTACTACTACTACTATCACCTCACACTCTCCCATTTTCCTCCACTCTCGCCACCCATCCACATTCTCTCATACACCACATTCTCTCCAATCTTCTTTAAATATTCTCCCCTGCACATCTCGCTGCCTCCTCATTCTCCCCACACCTCCCCATTCTCGACCTAATCACCCGCTTTCTCCCCATTCTGCACCAAACCTCACACCATCCACGTTCTCTCCTTCTCCACTTTCCTTCCCACTCTCCATCCTCCACTCTCCCACCTCCCCCATTTTCCTTTCCCCTCTCCATCCCCTCCTCTCTCCATCTATTTTATTCGTCCTCTCCATCTTTATCTCCCCCATCTCTCTCCCCTCGCACCTCATTCTCCCCACCGTTTTCCTCTCCTCTTCCATTATTCGCCACTTCTCCCACCCTCCTCATTTTGCCTCCCCATCAATCCCCATTCCCCCTCCCCATGGCTGACGCAAATGGGGTGTCAGAGTCAAACAAAAGGCTTATTTTAATCACCTGTCTGGCACCACAAACACTTGATTGCCTGGGTTCACTTCTCTCTCTCTCTCTCTCTCTCTCTCTCTCTCTCTCTCTCTCTTAGTAATTGAATAATGAGGCCAGTCTTTCAATTAACGCTAAGGTCGGACCAACAATTAAAGACCATAGGATCCGTGTGGTCTGTGTAGGTTACTCTCTCTCTCTCTCTCTCTCTCTCTCTCTCTCTCACCACTTGTCATATTAAGCACATGCATATATTGAGCTCCCATAATAGCACCAGCTTCTACCACTAAGTCTCTCTTCCTACGCGCCATTTAACCTATACTCACAGGTGGCTTCTGAACACGCCGCGCACGCACATGCACGCGCACACACACACACACACACACACACACACACACACACACACACACACACACACACACACACACACACACACACACACACACACACACACACGCAGTTAGCTATGCAATGTCTGATTTGCCTACAGATAAAACATATATAAATAACGTGAGCCTGTGACAATGCTGCGACTGTTTCTATTGTTAAATCATTCCCATCCGCTTTTATAACCCGAGCCATTCTTTCTGTTATTTGGCGATTCTGTTTTTGCTCCTGTTGATAATTTGGTCCTGTTATGATTTCCTGGAAGTTGTTTGTGTAATTTAATGTTTCCGATATTCCTTCTGTTGTTAATATATTTCTTCCTTTACTATATAGGTTATTTTTCTGCTGTCTGGTTTTATACTGTACTGAATCTGGTGTTAATTATTCCTCTTTTACGTCTACATGTATTTTTCTGTTGTCTGGCTAATATTTCTTCTGTTGATGGAGACCTGTTTTGATTACCTGTTGTGTATGTAAGGTAATATTCTGATGCTTTTTTTTATCAACTAGTTCCTTTTTTAACCAGCTGCTGTTACTATTGTTTTGGTGATTCGCTTACCGTTTCTGGGGACTAATAATTCTTTTGCTGTTGTTTCTGGTTAATCTTATATCAGTTATCCTACCACAGTCTTTTTATTTAGGATTCTCTGGCTGCTGTTTACCTAATGATGATGACAATGCCTACTGCGTTGGTTGCAATTACGTTTTCTTCATGTCACCTTTTTAACATTTTTACGATCCTTGTTTCTATTGTTATTATTATTATTATTATTATTATTATTATTATTATTATTATTATTATTTATTGTAGCGTTATTGTTATTGATATTATTTTACAACTGCTGCTGCTGCTACTACTACTACTACTATAAATTCCACAATAATTCACAATATACCTGCCCCCTGTTGCTCCACTGTCACCTATAACAGTGAAGGCAGCAGGATTATGAAAGACGTGATTGTAGTGGAGTTAATCCCCCTTTTTTATTTTATGTTTGCTACAACCAGACGCTTTCCTCAGCTTAGGGGTGACTTGGAACTGCAATGGTTAGATACAGCCTTCAATAAATCCACTACACATCGTTCTTTAATTGAATATAATCATCTAGAGGCTGCAAAAATAAAATATAAAAGACATTCTCCGACTGAAGGGGTTAATTTCACATCAAGAGGCGCTCTCTCCACCCTCTCATCCCTCTGTCAACCCCACCGAAAAAGAATACGGAATCTGGGCCAATGGTGACAGGGGAAACCATGCAAAATATGCATGGGGAAAATTGCCCTTAATTCTTAAACGTCAATCATTCATGCAACCCGCCGGCACATTTCTAGCAGGAATTGTTACCGTCACAGTTTCCTCTTGTTTTCGTTCCTCTTCCGTTATTTCCGATTTTATCACTAGATTTATTCTTATTCTTATTATTATCATCATCATCATCATCGTTATTATTATTATTATTATTATTATTTTTACTATTATTATTATTATTAGTATAAGTATTATTACCTCCACCAACGGAGATGGAGGAGGTTATGTGTTCACTCCTGTTTGTTGATTTTTTTAAGTCCAAAAGATCTCTCAAAGATTAACTGATGGATTTCAATTAAATTTTGTGGATATGTGGTTCATGGGCCAAGCAAGAGTTTATTTATTTGGGTGGTGATCTAAGTTCGAGTCCCGGTTCAGAACTGTTAATATCTTTGCCTGACTGTCCACAAGATCTCAAATGTTACTGATGGATTTTATTTTATTTATTTTTATTGATTTATTTACAATTTTTTTTTATTGCGTCATGGGGAAAGGAAGGATTGATTAAATTTTGGTGGTGATATGAGTTGTCTGGTATAAGCTAGCCGTTGGCGGAGGTATGCTCTCACTGAGTGCAGTAGTCTTCCTTTTTTCTTTTTCTTCTTCTTCTTCTTATCATCATCATCATCATCATCATCATCATCATCATTATTATTATTATTATTATTAGTTATTATTATTATTGTTATTATTTTTACTGGTGTTGATGTTGCTGTTGTTGTTGTTACAGTACTTTTACTATCTCTTAGGCAATACACCAGGAAAAGTCACAGGTCGAGGAAAACGTGCACTAACGTGCCAAGGTTCGATTAAAAGAGAGGGTCGTAAGTTTTTTCTGTGCTAAAACACGCTGCCAGGAACGTAGCCTGCTGTCTTACGGCTAAAATGATCCGGAATAGAGTAACCTGGCCACAGGCCCTGCAATACCACTTGCTCTCCTGTGGTGTGCTGTTACAAGTATACTCACTTTATTTTAACAATCTCAGTTCTACTGCTAAAATGATGATGATGATGATCCGACTATCATATTTACTTACTGAATATCCAGCTTAATCCTATGAATCCAATGATATATACCGGTATAATATATATATATATATATATATATATATATATATATATATATATATATATATATATATATATACATACCGGTACACAAAGTTAATTTTAACAACCACCAGAGGATTTTGTTCGGCCTTGAGGATACCTTTCTTGCTAGAGAGATTTTATACGGCCGTCATTTGCCTCTTATAAGAATAAAATTCCTCTTCACAAAAAGGATTCGTCCGGAATCAGTTAGAAAAGTATCATATAAACGTCATCGGATTGCAGAGATAAACGGCGATCTACTGTAACTCATTATGGTGGGATTAACCCCTTCAGTTCACTTCCTGGCCAAGGATACTCAGATTAGAGGACTCAACCCTGCTCTATAACAATGGCTCATCTAATACCACACAACAACGACACTGCATTAAGCTGTAAGGGTGGCACAGTTCCGTCAGATGAAAACACACTAAGTAGAACCTGTAGCGCCTTAGGGTCCCACCAGGCTTATTAACCACTCTTTTGTATTCCCAATATTACACTGCAGCTGTCTGTCGCTCCACTCCCACGTATCATTACCTCTTACCGCTAATTGCCCTCTGATAGTCCGTAATTGCTTGTACAAGGGCCGGGTTATTATGTAATTAGCCCCTGACAGATATATTATGCTGGCCGGAGTCTTGTTTTACGTCTATCCCGTTTTGGCGGACGGACAGATGATGGTAATGTAAATCGTAATTATCATCCTCATCATCATCATCATCATCATCATCATCATCACTGTATTCGTTGCTGTTGTTGTTGCTATTATTATTATTATTATTATTAGTGTTGTTATTATTATTATTATTATTATTATTATTATTATTATTATTATTACCATACTTACTATCATTATCATTACATTATTAATAGAAAACAATATCCATTTGAACTGCCACCACCCATTTAATGAAAGGCTCGAGTCATTATCATCCCATCTAATCTTATCTAAATACTAATTAAGCCTCCGTCACACATCTAGAGTACAAATTAAAGCAGTCACTAATCTACATCGTTAATTAGGCTCTTCAATATGGTAACCTGTTTCTTCTTCCTCCTTCCAGACGATTTTATTGAACTTAGGAAATGCTGTATGAATCGTAGGTGATATATACAGCTTTCATTGACCATTTCACTGTCAGATGTCTTCCCTTAACTAGAACCCAGAACAAAATAACTGCTTTCTGTCTGACGCAAGGGGAGGCCAGTTTAGAAAATAAATAAAAAACGGAAAATCTGGTGACTTTAGGAAATCACCAGCTCAAGCGAAAGAGTTGCCGGACGCTACTTTACCGGCTTGACAGTAGACAAGTGCCACAAAAGGGGCAAAGAAGAAGAGGAAGAAGAAGAAAAAAACGAAGAAGAGAAATAAGAGAAAGAAGAAGAGACAGAAGAAGAAGAGAAACAAGATGAAGAGAAACAAGAAGAAGAAGGACCCTAAAAGGAGGCACTGTACCTTTATGGACTGTCTAGAGGGGTCCTAGGATGGCATCTGTAACCGTGCTGGGGGAATCTAAAGGGTTGTACAAGATAACTCAGTCCCTCAGTAACTCAGTGACAAATGGGTTTCTAAGCTGACTCCTACTGGGGTCCAGCAAAAGAGTTCTGTTGCCAGCAAGAATATAATACTTGTACAACATCACTGTACCATAAGGGTCTGAACATCGTCACATATCTGAAACAAATTTACCTCTTAAATATGGTGGTATTACTTTTTAGGTTATTATTGTTACTTGCAGGCGATTTAAGGTCTCTCCCGGGAAACATGTCCCTCTTGACTGTTTCTAACCCCTGCACTAGGACAGTCTTCTATAAATATGTGTACAATGATCTGCAAACAACAAGAGTGAAATGAAACAGAGCAGCCCATTACCACTATACCGTCCACTCATCTGATAGAGTACAGTCGTTTACGTTTATACTACGGTTATTTATCTTAATGACTCCTAATTATATATTACGTTTGGTAATTACGTGAAATAACTCTCTCTCTCTCTCTCTCTCTCTCTCTCTCTCTCTCTCTCTCTCTCTCTCTCTCTCTTAGGGTAATGCATTCAGTTAATTATCTACATATTACGTCTCTCTCTCTCTCTCTCTCTCTCTAAAATTGTATTATGGTAACGTATTCAGTTAAATTTTCTACATATTACGCTTCCACCACCACCCCTCTCTCTCATAATATTAATAAACACATTTTTTTTAAATAATTTCATTTCCTTGTGCACGTAGGTGTGTGTGTGTGTGTGTGTGTGTGTGTGTGTGTGTGTGTGTGTGTGTGTGTGTGTGTGTGTGTGTGTGTGTGTGTGTGTGTGTGTGTGTGTGTGTGTGTGTGTGTGTGTGTGTGTGTGTTACGAGGAAGAGCTGAACAAAAACAAGTGAACATCAAGCTCTCTTTAACCCCCGTCCCCCTACACACAAATTATTATTATACTCACTAAGGAGAGTAAGCAGGCTCTACCTCCTCAGCTCCAATCTTCCACTCATTATCTCCTCCTTAATCCTTCTCCTCCTCTTCTTCCTCCTCGTCTTCCTCCTCTTTTTTTGCTCTCTTCATCCCGGCTTACGACTTACTCCTCTCATCAGCTTACCTGCGGGAAAAACAACATTACTGAGACGGTAAGAAAAGGACAAGTGGATTTCTCTCTCTCTCTCTCTCTCTCTCTCTCTCTCTCTCTCTCTCTCTCAGCACCTCAGCCCTACACAGCCACTTTCCGACACAGGCATAAGGGCTCCTCTTATGTACCTAAAAGCAACACTCAAATATACGGCTTTCAGAGGACACACAGAAAAAGCCTATGGAAGAATACACAGCCACACACCTCCTAGCCTACGGTACATCAAGAAGCCAGGGTACACGGAAGAAGGCTTGAGGGTGAATTATTAAACAGGGCAAGGCGGAGGGATCGGCAGACATCACAATGTTGACGTTAATGCTGAAACACATAATGCAGAATTCTAGAGGCATGAGTTTTTGTCCTTCCCATCTGTTATTGTTGTTCTTGTGTCCCCACCTCATATGGACGTGAACCCGGTGGACTACAGACTGAAGTTGTCCTCATCCTACACTATCCACCATTCTCTTTTGGGAGAATAGGGGGAGGTAAGAGATGTTTTATAATCAGGCAGTATAGAAACATCCTTTTATACCGATGCCACAGTCTGAGTGAGTCCCCCTCCGACACCGTCCCTTCTACTTCTACTGTAGTATTTAAGGTGGAACGCAGGCTAACCATTTCCTATTATTCTCCCAGGTGTATAAAAATGGTCGCTACACATTAGGGATTTCCCTGCACCATCACGTACTCAGCGTTTTTATAAAGTTACTCAATTTTTTCCCTACCGACAGCATGTGGGTTTTAAAGGAGTAGAGAACAACTTTTGCCATGAGTGGAAATTATCTTATATCCTTTTGCTATGATAATATATAAACCCTTCATTCCTGATATCACCTACAGACTGCAATCACCTTCAGACAGATCAGTTTATATCTCCTTTCCTACGATGATCTTTTATAGTTTTTCTTGTTACCGTCAGACGATTTATTAAACTGAAAAATCTTATGCTCAACGGATGGTATATTTTCAAAGATTTTTTTCATATCAATACGTGTTAAGTTAAAGTCACGTGCGAGAGAGAGAGAGAGAGAGAGAGAGAGAGAGAGAGAGAGAACCTGTGTGTGTGTGTGTGTGTGTGTGTGTGTGGAAAGGGTGTCGTTTGATGGCGATGGTTCTTTGTTCTCTACCTTCTTATTACCTCTCTGTCAATATCCATGCCTCTCTCTCTCTCTCTCTCTCCACCGTGTTTGATAGAGAAAGATCTTTGTCTACCTCCTCATTATCTCTCTTTGTCAATACCAACCCACTGTCTCTCTCTCTCTCTCTCTCTCTCTCTCTCTCTCTCTCTCCGTCTTTGGTCGTCCATTTTTTTTCCTCACTTCGTTTCCCTTTTCATTCTCTCCCTCTCTCTCTCTCTCTCTCTCTCTCTCTCTCTCTCCTCTTCGCCTCCTTCCTCTCTTCTCTCTCTCTCACACACAACTCCATTGTTCTTTTTTGTTATATTATTGAACTCGCGCTCTCTCTCTCTCTCTCTCTCTCTCTCTCTCTCTCTCTCTCTCTCTCTTTAAAATTCGCACTTTTTTTCTCCTTATTTTCATTTCCTGTCACGACTGCATGCAAGGTATATGAGAGAATCGCGCTAGCCTGATCTCATATTCTCTCTCTCTCTCTCTCTCTCTCTCTCTCATCGCCAAAAACAAATTGATATGCGAAAATTTTCAGATGGAACATGACACCTGCTACGTATTACGGTAAGCAAGGTTAGGCTTGTGTTGGAGGCGAGTTTTATCTCATATAAGCGCAAACTATCAAAAACAGTTACTTGTTTTCGTGGATACTGCGCTTGAAACAAAACAAGAGGGTGATTATTGCGTCCGAGACTGGACCCATCTCACGAACGACCACTATCACCATCATCATTATCATCATCATCATCATCATCCTACCCTATGCTTGCTGTATATTTGCATGAATTCTTGGGTAGTTTTTTTTTTTTTTTTTTTTTTTTTTTTTTTAATTCAAGGAAGGAACCAAAGGCCAAGAGTCCCCAAGATTGTTCCAAGAAAAAACAAAAACATGAGTAGAGAGAGCCAAATTCAAGATCAACATCACAAGGATATTCGTGTTCGTAGTTCGCCCCATCTCACGCATCAACACGACCACCACCACCATCACCAACATCATCGTCGTCTTCACCACCACCATCATCATCTTCCTAACACCATTCTCAAAAGAGCTTTCAAGACTGCTATATTATTTTCACTTCAACCTGGCTCAGATTTTCGTCCATGTACAGCTTATTACACATACCACAGTGGCGGAAAATGACAAAGTTACAATTCTACATCCATTCCACTGCATTTCCTCACGATTAGCATCTTGTGTCAATCTACTGCCACAGTTCAGCATTCAAGATGGAAAGATGGCATTTTTAGACCAAAGTTAGGGTTAAAAAAAAAAAAAAAAATACAGCATGATTTCGTGTACACGGCCCGAATCCCGTAACATCAGTAGCCTACACACCGACGTTCGTAGTAGAAGCAATTTTCACCGTAAAAAATAAAGAAATAAAAAAATCAGAAATACTTGCTGTTTTCGTAGGTACTGCTCAAAGCTAAACATACACAGGGACAATCTTGCTCGTGGCTGCCTCATCTCCCGCCACAGTCCCCTCGCCTGAATCTAGTTGACTGGTGAAGCCCTTGGCCGCACCTGCCCTGGCCATAACTTGCGCTCGGGAGGAGGCCAATTGCGGGGGCTAGCCGGGGACGGGAAGGTAATGCGGGATGTCACAATCTGGCGGAAGGACTCACATTTTCTCTCTCTCTCTCTCTCTCTCTCTCTCTCTCTCAGTGTTTCTTTGCAGTCTGGGTTAAGGGGGATGTCACAACCTGGCAGCAAGGCATTTTTTTTTCTCTCTTTTTTTAGTTGTGGAGGGGAAAGCAGGATGTCATAACCAGGCAAAAGATGTTTTTTATTTTTCTAATTAGGGAAAATTTTAGTCTCGCGGAAGTTTATTTATTCATTTATTTACTTAACTTTTTAAGCTAAGGGGAAGGCAGAAGGGTCGTTCTTTTTCTTTTTCTTTTTTTTCTTTTTTTTGGCTTAAGAAGTCCCAAAACTTTTCTTTTTCTTTTCTTATTTTTTTGGCTAAAGAAGCGCCCAAATCTGGCAATCTTTTCTTTTTCTTTTTTCCTGCAACTGGCGGAGAAAGAAAAGGTGGAATCTCAAAACCTATGAGGAACGCTATTTTCTCCTCGGGTTTATATTTTTCGTGGCTTGTATTTAAAGAGAGTGTCACAGCCTACAGACCTTGACTTTTTTTTCTGTGTGTGTGTGTGTGTGTGTGTGTGTGTGTGTGTGTGTGTGTGTGTGTGTGTGTGTGTGTGTGTGTGTGTGTGAATTTTTGGTTACTTTGACTGACAGAGGATGCTATAACCTGGTAGATTTTTCATGTCGACTTTTTTTTCGTTTTTTGCGTTAATGGGGCTGGCGTAATTTGGGAAAGAAGCTCCAAGCCACTCCCTCTCCCCCCCCCCTCTCTCTCTCTCTCTCTTCGTTGGGTTACAGGGTATGTCATGTGAACGGCAGAACTTTGACGTTTTATTTACAAAAGTCGAGAAGGATTTAACAGCGTGGTAATATAGCATCTTTTTTCACCTTCGGCTGTAGTCTGGGTTACAGGGAAGGCCACAGTCTGGAGAGCTAGTTTATTCTTCGCCTTCTTGGTTAGTCTGAGTTAAATTGATGTCACAACCTGGCACTTCAACACACCTTTTTTTTTCTTTCTTTTCTATATATTTTTTTAACCTGAAATTTTGGTGGCGTAGCTAAGTGGGATACCGCAATATGGAACTTTTTTTTTTTTTTTTTTTTTTTTTACTTTTATTTCTCTATTTTAACCTGCTGTCATGATAGTAAAAATTTCCGGGTCAGAGAAATTTGTGGGTTAATGTGCCGTGGTTCAAATTCCAGCGAGGTTTTTCTATCGTGTAAGACGCTGGCAGGGACGCAAGGTGAACTCCCAGGGCTCAACTTACCTGCACTACGGTAGCCCAAAGTCGTGTTCATCTTTGACTCGGGTCCTCCGGGGTTCGAAACAGGCAATGATATGAACCTGCTGTTTTTATCATTACTTTGCTGTTTTTATCATTACGTTGCTGTTATCATCACTTCTGTCTTATCTCTTTTTGTGGCTTGGTTGGGTGGGAGACAATCACCTGGAAAATCTACTTATGCTTCGGGTTCGGGTTAGTCGGACTGAGCAATGGAGTGTTATAACCTGGGTGATATAAAAGGTCGTATGCTTAAACCTGATTTTGAAAAGTGGGATGCAGACCCGAAATTCTGACCATGATTTTTGAAGAACGTGATGATGATGGAACGTGTCTGGCCTTCCTGTATGGCTGCTGACTGCATTCTGTAATATGGGATGCAGGCTAACCATACCTAATAACCACAGGCGTTCCTTAAATGACCTTCAGTAATTTGAGGTTCGCATTACATTTTCCGATATAAGATTTAAGTATACGTCCTGAGCACAGAAAGGGGTAGGGAAGTCCAAAATTTTCAGTGGTCAATTCTAAAGCACCTGTGAGGAAAGAAAATTGCTATGTTGCACTCTGTTTTCCATGACGCAATTAGCAACGAGGCAGAAAGGTCAGGCTTCAAATATTGTCCATCACGTGTTTCACTGATGTCAAAAAAATGGAGGTCCGTCTTTCCTTCGTGATCTCAGGTATGTCTATTAATCTTGACTGTCAGGTTAGGGTGATTCTGAGTGATATCAAAGACACTTAGAAAAGCCTGTCCTTTATCAGTTTTGCTCTTGGCTAACCCGTTCCTTTGGTGAGATCTTATTTTGCGGATTTTAATCGGTTGGCTGGAGAAAAATGATACACCTACGATGGCATATTACTGAGAAGGTTAATGGAGATTCTTGACTAACCTCTTCCACCACAAGGTCTCCCCTACGCTGAATAAAATCGTCTGGCAGCAGCAGGAGGGCAATACATAAAGTGCCATCACACGGTACCAAATAAAACACAGAAAACCTCAACCTCGAGAAGAGGCTTTGGAAAATTCTTGTCTAAACCCCTGGCTACATGAGGACTTCCACGAGCTAAATAAAATCGTCTTGTGGCAGTAAGAACGAAATATAACCTACTAGTGTGTCCCATTTTACTGCTGGCTCTGTGGTTGTTTTGGTAATAATGTTGTGGTGTGTGCAATGTGTCATGTGCAGTCAAGCCCCGGGGATGTTCACATACTTTGCACTCGCGCCGCACTTTTATATCTACATTCAGCTGGCTCACACACACACACACACACACACACACACACACACACACACACACACACACACACACACACACACACACACACACACACACACACACACAAAGCCTCAGGACCTTGTCTTTCCCCTCACACTTTCAGGTCATTTGGCTTTTTGGCTTTTTCTTTCCATTTAACATTCATGCCATCTTGCAGTCATTTCCACACGACCTGCTTTATTCTCTCTCTCTCTCTCTCTCTCTCTCTCTCTCTCTCTCTCTCTCTCTCACCGTGTTGTGGCGAAGGCGTCAGAATGCACCACCCCCTCACTATCATACGTGAGGGACGGTAGCAGATGTGAGGGTGGGGGAAAGAGTGAGAGAGAGGGAGAGCGTGAGCGTGCGAAAAAGAAAGCAAGCTGCAGATCCCACCACTAACTCATCTCTAAATGCGGCTCTGCTTGTGGACAGCCTTTTGGACTTGGGAGTAGTGAGGAGGGAAGATATACATACATACATTCATACATATATATATATATATAGTGTGTGTGTGTGTGTGTGTGTGTGTGTGTGTGTGTGTGTGTGTGTGTGTGTGTGTGTGTGTGTGTGTAAGTAGAGAGAGAGAGAGAGAGAGCGCTGATGAGTGAATAAATGAATGGACATTAGCTGAGGCGGTAGCGTAGTTGTAACCCCAGGTTCATCTCAGTGTTAACCCAGCAGATTGCAGTCTAAAGTTGGTCCTCTTCTTCAGTCCACCATCTCCGTTTCAGAAGACATGGATGAACCTGAGAAACGGTCGCACCGCTAGGTTGTCGAGTCGTGTAGCTATGTCGGCGCCACTGCACGAAGGCAACCCTCTGCAGTATTTATGGAGAAAAAAATGAATTATCGAATGAATGATAACACGGAATAAATAAGAAAGCACTCCGCCAATGCCACTGCATTAAAAGTATCCGGATCCGGATCCGTGGAGATATTGTGTGGAATATATAGGATCCAGACCCGCCCCCAAATTTAATCAATTCTTTCTTGGCCCATGGCCCGCCCTTCCACCAAATTTCATTGATATTCATCGAGAACTTTTTGAGATATCGTCCGGACAAGCAGACAGACAGACAATCCGATGAATACATAACCTTTTCCAACTTCGTTCGCGGAGATAATAAGACGAGTAAACAGGACGACAAACAGAATGAGTGACGTCATGAATAAGAGCTATGAAAAATGAAATGGGAAGGCGGGCAAGACAAATTAAAGTTGCTGTTGCTGCTGCTGCTCTGCCCCGTCTGCCTGGTCACGCAGACTCATCGACCACAGGCAAACAGTAGCTTACTTGTGGTAGACATCTCCTCGCCGGGGATGGAACAGGGTCCTGCCACGTGGCGAAGTGCAGGGAAATTGAAGGAGGCATAGCCGTCAGGAGGATGAGCTTTGTATAGGAGATAATGTATGAATAGTGGTCTCAGATCTGACTTTGACTACTTGGTAAATATGGTTGAGTTCCCTGCCTGAGAGTGTTGTGCAAGGCCAGCTACTAGGCCATGGCCCCACGTAATGAGATGACGGAAACCACCTACCAACTACATTTTTGGCGGGCTAACGAGTGCAAAAGGATGACCCGAGTCCATGCAGGGTTGGGGCGTCCGTCTTCCCTACGCCCGATACATGCTCCAGCCGCACACCCGACGAACGATGGCAACCGTGCGAAACGACGAATGAGTGGATGAGTAAGAGAAATGAATGAAACAACAAACGATACGACGAATGAATGAGTGGAGGAATGAAAAATGAATGAAGAAATAATCGCAAAAACAAGTTTCTAATTGGCAAATGACTGGGCGAATGAGAAATTCGTGAAGCAATGAATAAGAAAACGAATGAATTAAATGTGTGAAGGAACTGAAAAATAAATATATGACGGAACGACTGAACTAGAGAACGAATGAAAGAACAGAAAAAGACGAAAACAAGACGTGACTACTTTAGAGGACAACTGAATGAATGGGTGAATGAAGTGTATATGACGAATGTAGGAGGTGAAGAATGAAACGGAGGATGAATACGAAAACGAATAAAGCCAATGAAAAATAGGACAGAGAACGAAAAAGTGAAAATGAGAGTAAATGAGCTGAATAAGACGAAATAAGTGAACTGACGAATGAACAAGTTACAACTGAACAACGGAGAGTACGTGATATGACCAATGAAAAACGGGTATACATGAAGTGGCGAATGAATGACGGGTATACATGACGTGACGAATGAATGACGGGTATACATGATGTGACGAATGAATGACGGGTATACATGACGTGATGAATGAATGACGGGTATACATGACGTGATGAATGAATGACGGGTATACACGAAATGAATGACGGGTATACACGAAATGACGAATGAATGACGGGCATACATGAAGTGACGAACGAATGAGGAAGGGGACAAATGAAGAAGACGAGTGGGAGCGAGGTAATCATGTTGTCAAGCCGTCAACACCCCCTATCATCTCTCCTCCCCACCTCTCTCTCTCTCTCTCTCTCTCTCTCGTTACTTTTCCATTTCCATTCATTTTAATTTTCTCGTCTTCCTTCCCACTTCTCAGTTCTCATCTTGCCTTTCGCTCCTTTCCATTTACCTGTCATCTCCAACTCACTTCCCTTTATTTTCTTTACTCTCCCTTCCCTTTCCTTCAATCTCCTTTCCTCCCTTCCTTCCCTCTCCTCTCCTTTCTTCCTTTCATCCGCTGTCTCCCTGGTTCTTCTGATTCACCGCATCCCTTCTATACTCTCCCTTCTCTTCCTTTTTCTGCTTTTCCCCTCTCCTCCCCTCTTCCCACCTCTCCATTTCTCCTCGTCTCCTCTCCTCTCCCTTCCCCCTTCCTTTTCCTTCCCCTCTCTCTCTATAGCTCCCTCCCATTCCTTTCCTCTACTCCTCCTTTCCCGTCTTCTTCCTCTCTCTTTCCACCATCATGTCCTCTCCTCTCCTCCTCTTCTCATCCCCTCCCACTCCTTCCTTTCACCTCCTCTTACCGCTCCTCCCTTTCCTCCCTTCCCCCTCTTTTCCATCCCCCCATTCTCCTCCCCTCTCCTCTTCCCTCCCCTCCCCTCCCCCCCTCTCTTTCCTCTCCCTCCTCCTCTCCGCGATCAAACATCTCCAACACGACACAAGTGCGAGTTGCCCCCCTTTAAATCCAACACACACACACACACACACACACACACACACACGAAATCTCCCCCCCCCCTCTCTCTCTCTCTACCCGTTCCTTCTAATCCACCGCAGGCAAGATAACAGAAAGGGATCAGCGGTGAGAGGAAGAGGTGGAAGAGCATTTGGGTGTGGAGGATATAGGTGGATAGGATACAGGTCCACTATAAACTCTCTCTCTCTCTCTCTCTCTCTCTCTCTCTCTCTCTCTCTCTCTCTCTCTCTCTCTCCAGTCCCTATAAGGTCTGAAGCAGTACGGGAACTTTTCCTCAGTGAGATAATGACGGCTAGAATGATCTCCTTCCCATGCTGGCGTAGTACGTATAGGGAAGATGTTTCTGTACGATGAGTGATGCCCGTGAAAGACGAAGTTTTGTAACGTCTGTGTGTGTGTGTGTGTGTGTGTGTGTGTGTGTGTGTGTGTGTGTGTGTGTGTGTAGAATCTGTTGTACTGTACCATCATTCTCGTAAATTAGACGATGTAAAAACATTAATGCTGCAGTTTCTGTCGGACCTATACTCTCTCTCTCTCTCTCACACACCAGGGAGGCCCTAATCTTAAAATCTCAAGTGTGATCAAAAGGAGCACCAATCAATAACGACGCGCTCTCCAGCTTCTTTTAGGTGGAAGGTCTAAGAAGTCAGTCTCTCTCTCTCTCTCTCTCTCTAAATAATAAAGTCAAGCTGTGTATATGTGTCTGTCTGTGCGTTTGTTCGTTTCTTTCACGAGAACGGTAATATATATCGCTTTTTTTTCTTTTCTTTTTCTTTTTTTTTTTTTTTGCATTAGGTCGGGGTAAGTCCAGGGAGTGTCAGAAAAAAACAAACAAAAAATTTTGGCAATCACGTGCGACGCGCCGGCACGAAGTTTTCGGAAATCGCGGCACGCGAAAATATGCGATTTTTTCTACTTTTTGGTTGGAATTGGTCATTGTGGGCTCAATAACAGCATGGAAACAAAGATAATGTTATCTTCAAACATTTTGTGATGGAAAGCCTATTATTAGTCCAGCAAATTTTTGCGGGCAAACACTAGTTTATATATATATATATATATATATATATATATATATATATATATATATATATATATGAATTACACAGAGTAAAACTGTCTGGTCCTAGTAAGGTTAAAACGACGCATGCTCGGACTGAAGGGGTTACTGGTAGTCGATCATGTTACGACACTTGGAGCGCACTGTAGGATGGTTACCTATCCTTCTATATACTGTACATATATATTGCCAGACGCCGCAATCCCGTAAGGTGTGGTCACAAACAGCCTCCACGTCGCCCTGTCCAATGCCACTTCACTGCCTTGCTCCCAGCTAAAACCCCCACTCTCACATACCTCTCCACTCCATCCCTCCACCTCTTCCTCGGGCTCCCTCTCCCTCTCCCCCCTTCCTATCTATAATGTTCTTAATTAAGGTGGCCTAGACTAGGGCCCCCACACCTCGCAGGGGGAAATATGATGCTGGTCGTTACTGTTGCCTTCCAACAGCCCTGTTACAAGCCTTTGAAGGTAATAGCAGGGAGGTAATAGGTGATAAAGCTGATGAGGGAGCACCTGTTGAAAGCCGTACTGCCATAACAACTCCACGGCCTGAATGGCTCCAAATTGACAATAAGCTGCCACAAGCCTAATGTTAAGAGTAACAATAATTCTATAAGCCGTAAGTCATCATCATCATCATCACTATTATTATTATCATTTTTATTATTATTATTATTATTATTATTATTATTATTATTATTATGTGGTAGGTCGGTGGATGGTTACCATCGTCCCTTGGACACTAGTATCATAGAAGTGGTATGAAATCAAAACCCAGTAGCTGGCGCTGAACAGTAGCCAACTCCCAGGCTGGGAACTTAATCACATCTACACTGACAAAGCCGGCGCTGAGAACACTACAAATACAGCACATTAGCTCTGGATGACAGTTGTCCTTGGACAAGAAAAACTTCAAATTCAAATCCGAGTCCTTAGGTAATGGATGGCGACAGTAAGAGCATATGATGAAAAAAAAAAAAAAATTGTTCGTGTCATGCCGGTGGTACTACATAGCTCCCACTATCACTGTTAACTGACATCAATATATGAAAAAAAGGGGCTTACTATACATACGCATGCACTGCCAAGACCTTCAGAAATGTAAACATAAACATAGGTAGGAGCGCCTACCATCCACTCACTCGACAAAGTGCTACCTCCACGTGACTCTACACAACGACAAAACTAAACCGGTTTCTTGTACTCCAGGTGTGCCAGGTATCTCTAAATGACCGACTCTTTACTCTGGCTTTAACAGATAATCCCTTCGCAAGCTGCCGGGTGTGCAATGCGTCACCAGATCTTGAATTTGGCTGTTATCTTGGTTTTGTTTTTTCTTACTGGAGGGAACAAGTTTACGGGCTTCTGGCCTTGGGTTCCTTCCTTCTTTCATAAAAAAAACAAAAACAAAAAAAGGAGCGGGGTATCACTTTCACCTCACCAACTGTCATGCTCATCAGGATGATGCAGAAGCGGGAATAGACAAGAAATTATGAATAAATAAATACATAACAAACACTAAAATAAATTCTCTAAGTGAGCTAGTAATCCTGATACTGAAGGTCCAAATCCAGTCCGAGGCTCATACCAGGTCGTCTCCATTTCCTAACGCTGGGTCCACAGGGGAAAGGAAGGAAGAGAGAGAAAAAAAGGAAAGAATGAAAAGAAAAGGAAAATGGACACTATGTAAGTCCCAACCCCCCCTATACATATCTTATACATACATACATACATGCATACTGTACATCTAGAGAGAGAGAGAGAAAAAAAATTAAATTCATAAATATTTCAGACAAACATTCTTTCTCTCTCATGTGAAAATGCCACAAAGCCCAAGTGTAAAAATCCCCCCCTACTCTCTCTCTCTCTCTCTCTCTCTCATATTCTGTGTGTGTGTGTGTGTGTGTGTGTGTGTGTGTGTGTGTGTGTGTGTGTACTGTACATATATCAGGTGTGCAAATGTTAAGATGGCCAATGAAAAGACGGATAAGTCTCCCTCCCCCCCCTCTCTCTCTCTCTCTCTCTCTCTCTCTCTCTCTCTCTCTCAGGTGTGAAAATGTCGAGGAGTCCAGGTGTAAAAACCAAGCTAATACTCGTCATTCAGAGGGTTCAGGTGCAGGGTTACAGATGGGGTGCTTCGGCTCCAGTATTGGCCAACCTGGGGCTATTGGAATTCATGTTGCGGGCCGCTGGAATGGGTGCTGGAAGGCCGCTGGAAAGGTAAAATGGATGCTGGAAGGCTGGAACGGATGGTGGAAAGGTAAGATTGGTGCTGGGAGGGATGGTGGAAAAATACAAGGAGTGCTGGAAGGCTGGAAGAGGTGTTGGAAGGCACAAACGGATGCTGGAAAGGCAAAAGTGTTACTGGCATGGACGGTAGAAAAATGAATGGGGTCCTGGAAGGCTGGAATGGATGCTGGAAATGTAAAGATGGTGCCTGAAGATTGGAAGGAGGTTTGGAGATTTAAATAGCTTGTTGGAGTGAGTGCTGGAAGCCTGCTGGAACGGGGGTTAGAAAGGTACGAGTGGTGCTGGGAAGGATTGCCAAAAAGTAAAAGGGGTGCTGGAAAAGCAAGATGGTGCTGGAAACTGGATGGGGGCTGGAAAATTTAATGTCACACTAGAATGTGTGCTGAAGCGGCAGATGGAAAAGTGAAAGTGGTGTTGGATGAAATGGTGGAAAATATAATGTAAAAATAAATTATTGCTGGAAGACTAGAATGGTTGCTGGATAGGGCATAGTGGAGTTGGGAGAGATGGTGGAAAAACAAATAACTGGAAGAATGAAATGGATTTGGACAATGTAATGTGGCGCTGGAAACATTTAAAAATGGTTATGGAAATCTGGAATGGGTTCTGAATGTAGTGCTGGAAGAAATGCTCGAAAAGTAAGTGCTGGAAGAGGTCTGGAAAAATAGAAACTGTGTTGAAAGAGCGAGTGGAAAACCAGAAAGTTGATCCGCATAGTGTGATTGATTTTGAAAGTGGTGCTGTAAAGATAAATGTAGTGTAGATGAGATGGTGTTAATATTGAAAGGGATCCTGGAAGGCTGGAAGAGGTGGTAGAAGAGTATAAATGTGCTGGAAGGTTGGAAGGGGTTTGGGAGAGAAGATGGGATGCAGAAAAAAGTAAAAATTGTTCTTGAAAAATAATGGGAGATAAAAAATAGGAGGAAGAAGTGTTAGAAAAGTGAAATAGTTGCTGGTAGAAATGGTAGGAAAATAAAATGGAATGCTGGAAAAGTACAAGTGGTGTTGAGGGAACGAGTGGTCAATCAAAAGGGATGTTGGAAGGCTATAAGAGTGCAGGAAGAAGCTGTGGAATTACAGAGTGGGTGTTGAAAGGGTAGAGTGGGTGCTGAAAGAATAGAGAGGATTCTGGAAGGATTGCTGTAAGGGGAGAGGGAATTATTGAAGGGGTGTTGGAAGGGTAGAGTAAGTGCTGAAAGGGTAGAAGGGATTCTGGAAGGATTGCTGGAAGGGTAAGGACGGTGCTGGAAAGGGAGATGGGCTGTTGAAAGGATTGCTGGAAGGGGTGCTCGGAGGGTAGAGTGGGTGGTGGAAGGTAGAAATGGTGCTACAAGAACGTACGGTCTCAGGTGGTGGGCTATGGATGGGGTGCTTCACCAAGAGTGTTGACCAACCTGGGACCATCGGGATTCATATTGTGGCCTGCTGCAGAGCGTGGAGGAGAGTGAGAGGGGATTCTGGGAGGCGTTGCAGAAGAGGCAAAGGAAAAGTAAACAAGGGTGCAGAGAGGGAGGGGAGGGAAGGGTAGGTGGAATGCTAGATGGCTGGAATGGTTGCTGGCAGGCTAGAACGTACATTCTTTATCTGTCCGACTCTGGGCATAAATTTCGCAGCCCGTTCCCAAGCCCCAGTAGTCCTACACACCATACACCTCCAGATGTCACTGCTTTGGCGCTAACACCAACCGTCCATATTGAATACAAGCTTGGGCTGTGTCATGCAGGACCGGTGTATTGGTATTAGCAGGGTATTCTGACATGTCGGAAAGTCTCTTGGTAAATAAGTTAAGTTTGCTTTAATGACATTCAAATCCTTAAATTGTTCCCTGCCCCAGCCAGGATTCGAACCCGCGTCCATTTGGAATGCAGGTCACCTCTTTGCGCATTCGGCCATCGCTCCTCCTATTCTGCCTCCCCTCCCCCTTCAGTATACTGAGAGAGGTAGCAAAAAGCTGGATTAGCAGGGATGGTGCAGAAGGGTACGAGATACTGGAAGACAGACGAGGAGGGAGAAAACTGGAATGTGTTGTGTATGGTTGGAAGAGTTTGCGGGAGGCTACAGGGTGGGCATAAAAGGTGTTGGTGATGCTGGAAGGCGTGTTGGAAATCTGGAAGGGATGCTGGGAACGGTGCTGGAAGGGCTGAAGTGTAAGGTGTGTGGTGGAAGGAATGTCGGTGGAACGTCAGGGATGATATAAGGGACGAGAAGCTAAGGGGGAGTAGAAGGGGGCTGGAAGAGGTGGTGAAAGGGGATGCTGGAAGGGGTGGTGGAAAGGGTGGTGTAAGGGAGTAAGTAAAGGGCTGAAGGAAGGAGTGTACGGTGTGGTGCTGGGATGATGGAAGGGGCACGTGAAGGTGTGGGATGGAGTGCTGGGAGGAAGAATACAAAGACATAAAGGATAAAAATGGATGATGAAGGGATGAAATGGGAAGGAATGAATGTTGGAAGGGTGTAACATTATACCAGAGAGGAGAAAAGAGTGTTTAAAGTATTACTGGAAGAATTGGTCTGGCCGCTGAGATGAGAGGATGTGTTGAAACGAGTCAAAATGAACAGCAATGAAGTTGGAAAGGAGAAAAGGGAGGTAAGTGCAAGACCGGAATGCATGTTGGAAAGGTGATACTGGTGCTTGATGGAAGAAAGAGGAATAAGCTGGAAGGAAGAGAAGGCGTGTTGGAAAGAGACTGAGAGGGAGAGGAAGGTACTGGGTGCTAGACAGGAAGACAAGTGTGCTAGTTTGGAGGAAAGGCAAAGAAAAGGGAAAGAAGAGAAGGAGTTAAAAGGACTGTGGAAGAGAGTAGAGGGGATCTAAGGGAAGAAAGGATGTTGAGAGGAGGGGAAGAAGGCTGACAGAGAGAGGGAAGGGAAGGGAGAGTTAAAAGGGTGATGGAAGGGAGGTGAGGGGATGAAGGGAACGGAGGGAGACTGAGGGGGAGGGAAGGGGGTTGAAAGGGGAGGGAAAAAGGCTGAGAGAGGAGAAATTAGAGTGATAGGAAGGGAGAGAGGTTTAGAGAGATCAGAGGGAAGGTTAGAAGATGAGAGAGAGAGAGAGAGAGAGAGAGAGAGAGAGAGAGAGAGAGAGAGAGAGAGAGGTGAAGACTCGGCAAGGGGTAAAAAGAAGAGGTCACGGTGGCGCTAGGGTGGAGGGGGAAAGTGAGAAAAGATAGCAGGTGAAGAAAAGGGCAAAGGCAGGGCAAAAACAGCTACCCGAGAATAAGAAAACAGGAAGAAATGCGGCAAAATGAGCAGAGCAGAAGACGTAGGAAGATGAGAAAATGGCAAGAAAAAAAAATCACAAAAGAAAAGGCAATGCAAACATTAAAAAAAAAAAAAAAAAAAAATCCATCCATCGTCCAATCTTTTTTTCTTTTCCTCCATCAGGAATGTACGGGCCCGGGGCTGGGCTACTTAGTCCTGTCATTTTCGCAATGGTGACCAGGCTCACTCGTCCCTGAGTGGCAATAAGTAAGCACTACACCCCAACCATCCCTCAAATGGAAACCCTTATATTGTTCAATACGGTTGCAATGCCTTAACGCACTGGACCGAAATGCGCCATTTGGTTATACGGTTACCATTGAGCGTGGTAAAAAGTTTCCCCGGTTAGGGGATACTGTTTGGCTTGTCACTCATTGCTGAGTCACCTGAAGGCAGAACTGTATCGAGTGAGTGGATGATGGGGGTCCACCTACCACAAAAAAAAAAAAAAGAAAGAAAAAAAAAGACGTAGATACATGGAAAAATAACAAAATACGGTTGAGGCCACGAAATAAATGCAACAACATGAAATAAGAAAAGCAATAAAGAGGGGAGGCAAAGACATTAAAAGAAGCAGGTGGAGGTAGAGAAGCGGAGAGAGAGCGGGCAGAGTTATGGCCTAGTGTTGATTGCAAGGAACAGGTGCTGGCGGTAGTAGTTGTGATGGTGGTGCTGGTAGCTGTGGTGGTGGTAGTGATAGTTCTGCAGTTGTGGTGGTGATGGTGGTGGTAGTGATGATAGTCCTGCAGTTGTTGTGGTGATGGTAATGGTTCTGCAGGGGTGGTAGTTGTGGTGACAGTTGTGGTAGTTTTGATGCCGGCTATGAAGACGGTTGTGGCAGTAGGAGTGGTGGTTGTGGTGACAAAGATGGTGAATGTGATGGTGGTGGTGAAAGAGATAGAGATAATTATTCAGTTTATATTTTTACCCATGTCGTACCGGGCCATGCTTTTCTGTCTGTCCACCTGCGGAGGTAATGGTAGTTGTGTCAGGTTGGGTGTGCATATAAACAAACCTGTGATATGATTAACGCAGGTAAGGCTCCGACACTCGGCTGTCCCTCATCCCACACACTTCCTCTTGCCTCACAGTGACCTTATATGTGTGTGTGTGTGTGTGTGTGTGTGTGTGTGTGTGTGTGTGTGTGTGTGTGTGTGTGTGTGTGTGTGTGTGTGTGTGTGTGTGTGTGTGTGTGTGTGTGTGTGTGTGTGTGTGTGTGTGTGTGTGAATAAGGTCGATGCCATAGAATCTCAATCATCATCATCATCATCATCATCATCATCATCTTCATCTTCGTCTTCATAATCATCATCCAACTCTATGCAAACTAACCCCCACTAATATTATACCAGTTCTGAATGAAACAGTCCTAGCATGCATTCAGTATGGGCTGTGGACATCAGTGCCAAAGTGGTGACATGGGATTTTGTTTACTGTCATCTTGGAACCGGCATAGTTATGGTGACTCTTCCTATATTCCTTTTACTTTAACTTGGCCTAAATTTGCCCTCTCTCTCCGTATGAATGCTGAGCTGTAACAACAGATCAACATCACAGTATGGTGCTAAGTACGAAGAAGTGTCACAGATGGGATGCAGAGAGGAAATGTCGTCTTACTCTGTCACTGAGCTACGTAAAATCAGCTACAGAGGGACATGATGCTGATCCAGGTTAGGGTAAATATACTGTAGACTCGCCTTTCGTGTGTAATTTCTATGCCTGTTTGCTCCATTTACAATTTGTGCCTCTGTTGTTGTTATTCATTTATTTGCCTTTTGTTCTTACGAAACTCGGTACTGAACAGAAGTCTACCCATTTTCTATGTATGTTCAGTGCTGTTCACTTTCCTTCTCGCTCACCCCACAAAATTCTCTCTCTCTCTCTCTCTCTCTCTCTCCCCAATATTTTAAACGGGATGTGTGTGAGGCTACAGCGTAATTACTGCCTCATTAACCTTACCTCACCTGTACGCACAATTATACGCAGTCAATTAACAGAAATAAGAACGTGAAGTACGCAATGAAGCATCGATTAATTAACATCACACACTAGTTTTATGAAAAAAAAAAAAATATGCTCCATTAATTTACTAGACTTTTACTATAACCTATTCTGTATAAATAATAACACTGGATTTTATTGAAGGGCTTAACTGAAACTCCAAACCTGTTAACGGTACAAAAACCAACAATGCAGTCTTAATCGAAAGGGCTTACTACAGTACCAGTTTCTGCCTTTCAAGTAAAATTTTGTTCAGGCAATGTGTTTCTTCGGCCTATTATTTTATCGCTGTGGGATCTGAATTAACCTGTTTTTTAATTTCTGTAATTCTCTACCTTCTGCAGTTACAAAATGTCTTTCTTATAACTCTACGTTCGGGTCAGCTAGAAAATGCATTACAATCTGAGTGGTAGTGTGAATCGATGTACCTATGAACCCCTGATCTTTCTTCTCCTCCTACTTATTCCCTTCTCATCATTCTTTATCGTTTCTTCTTCTTTTTCTTCGTTCTTCCTCTTCCTCCTCCTTTTTTCCTCCCAACACCACCACCATCAGTAAATCCTTCCCCACCTCTGCTCTCTCGCTTAATCTTCCTCCTCCTCCTCCTGCCGCCAGTGGTCCGTAGAGCATGGAGAGACCCGCACTGACACGTAATTAGTCTCCTTGACGCCCACTTACCTGTCTACTGCCTTCAACTCTGCCTACCCACTGCCCTACCTACCTACTGCTCTATCTACCTACCTACCGACCTATATCCTTACCTACCTACGTACTTTCGCTACAGTTAAGGGCGCCTGCCTACGTGACCGGCGTGTGATGTCTGCATTGCTCTGTTGGTGGATGTAGGACGTGAATGGATGGGGTGAGTCGTTGAATGGGTGATAAATGCTGTGCACTCAACCAAAATAAATCCTTTGACACCTGGCCACGACGGACTCTGAATGAGCACTATGGTTTTGTCAACACAGCACTGTACTTGGTCTGCGTAGCCCTAAGTTGCGCCTCTAAATATTTTCCTAATGCCATATGGAGCTCGTTTAAATAATACTGTATTTACAACCTAATGAACACTTTTACATATATCTACAGATTCAAAGGAAATATTCACATCCTTCATTCGTTCCGTCAAGCGCTTAAGCTGTTCGGATACTTCCTCTGCCGAGTGTAGCCAAGAAAAAGTTATCGTGCCCCAGGGGTTCGATGGATATAATGATGAACAAATTCTTCAGGCACAAATGACTCAATGAACCAGGTACCTTAGACAATGCAGCATCTTGCCACTGCATGTATTTTCGAGAACTAAAAATACAAGGGTAATGTATATTGTCCCAACGTGGCTCAGCTGGTCCATACATCACAATGCTTCGTTCATGTTCCAGAAAGTTCAGTGCGATAAGTGACGCAGCATATTACTGGCTGTACATACACGACCAAACAGTATCTTCAACCACGTGATGGATGGCTTCTTAATCCAGCGTTGTTCACACTGTTCGTGTTTTGTTCCAAGGCAAATATTTATGAACAGACAATATAAAATTCCTTCTTCATGGAATATTGATAAAACACAGCGGGCATGCTCTGTCCTGAAATATTACTGGCGTACACTTTCAAACGTCCTGTCCACTGTTTCAAGATGCAGAGACGCGAAAATATCAGACACATTTTCAGAGCGACTGTGCACTTTTACGGCCGTCAGCAAGTTTCAACACCCTAGCGACCACCTGCTGACGGATCCTAAGAAACTAGTGGTCGTTTGCCGACGTCTTAAATCCCGAAAAGGAAGGCAGGCGTCCAATTTTTAACGATAATTTCTACAGTACGTGACTATGCTAGAACACGTCTGGCCTCTCCACGCTACAGTATTGTCCAGTGCACTCAGTAATGTGGGATGCAGGCTGATCAAATCTAACAAGCACAGGTACGTATATTTCAAGAATGAGTTCGCTTACCTTCAGCACTTCTATCTGTTTATAGCTAGTACCTGCATACTAATGTTACCATCAGTGAGTCTTCCTGCCCTGTGTTTAAGTCTATGCAACAATTTTTCAGCATCGACTAAGTTCTTTTGCAGCACTACAGTATTTTGCATTGTAATAACTCTAGCGTTATAAATTATCTGAAAAATTTAGTACTGAGCGATCTTCTGTTGTGTAATCGTTTGTAAAAAAGAATCTCGATGTTGTGATGTCATTATAATAGCAATTCTCTTTTTACTTAGGATATCTCTTTCTTTTCTCCACGCTACTGCTGGTATTGTATTATTAACATTAGCTAAATTACTTGTCGTGTCTCACTGCTCCCCATATTATGCATGTTATACCGCCGCTTAAATCAAAGGACTGCAACATTACCTTCCTAGTTACAGTACTTATTCTCATATCTGCCTACCTACTGTACCCAATCAATTCCCTCCCTGCCTACTTACTCTGCTTACTTAACTACCGACCTATCTACTTATTTTATTATCGGCCTGCCTACCTACTTACGCATTCATGTTCTAAAGGAAAGGATTATTATTATTTAGCATTAGAACCTGGATGTTAATACAATTTCATCACACCCACTCACTATCCCACGCATTCCCTCTCGCTCTTTTCAACCTCGAACGCTTCCGCCTACACCTCTAACTCTTTCTCTTCATCTTCCTACTCCTTTTCTCAATTTCCTCCTCCTTCTTCTCCTTCTCCTCCTCCTCCTCCTCCTCCTGCCGCCAGAGGTCCGGAGAGACAATTTCAGGGAGCATGGAGGAGGTCCGCAGTGACACGTAATTAGTCTCCTTGACGCCCCCTTACCTGCCCACTGACCTCCCTGCCTACCCACCGGTCCGCCTACTTACCTGCCTGCCTACCTACCAGTCTGCATGCCTTCCTATCAATCTAACCATCTACCAACTTCCCTACCTACTTACGAATCTGTATACCTACTCATAAAACTTTCTACCTACCTACCTACCTGCCTACTTACCTTTACTAAGCTTTGGGGAGACTTTATCGAGCTGCAGCGTCTACATACAGCCTTCGTTAATGCCTTCAATAAAAAAGGTCCTACTTTGGTTGAATAAAAAATAACATAAAAGTAACAAAAGATAAACTAGAAAAATAACTATGTCACAGGAATGAATTTAAAACAAAAATGCACGCACCAAATTTTTAAAAGACATATATAGAACGCCTGTGGTTATTATTATTATTATTATTATTATTATTATTATTACATTTTTAACGCTATCTCTAACGTTTTCATATCGACCTACTTTACATTTATAAAACAGGGTACTGGTGTGTAATTTCCAGAATAAATCGCTACGGAAAAGGTACTACGGAATCCCCACATCCCCGGACAGTGAGTTGTATATTTCTCAAACGTCCATTTACCTTACTTACCTACCTACCTACCTACTAACTTATCAACTTATATGTCAACCAAGCAACCTACCAACCAAGCAACATACATATCTACTTACCAACCTACCCACCACCTGGCTACATACATACATACATACATACATACATACCCGGTGCTTACCTAAATACCTACCTATCGCCCATCTACCTACCTATCTACCTACCTAAGCCGTATCAAGAGATAAACACAAGAATATGATGCTAGTCAAGAAGAACTGCTATGGAAAGGGTGTAGAGTCGCAGTATGTCTTTTTCAGTCACTAAGATACATGAAATATGCCGCAAAATGACGAAAATCTGGGCCAAGTTAGAGTAAAAAGAGTACAGTCAAATCAGCTTTCAGTCTGACTACAATTGTCCATCAACCGAGTTGAAAGGAGTTAGGGTACTGATCATGTGTATTCCTTTTTCATAAATAAAAACAGTTTTGCTATATAAATATTACAATAAATATTCTTATAAGAAAAGTTAGGATACCTACTCTTCATTACTTTTGTTAGAAGTGTGCCGTATTATACTGATTGTGTAATTTCTAGTGTTTACTAAGTTTTCTCATTTTGCGTACTAATAATAATTCACTTACATTAGCATATCAGAGGATCGCAACAGTACAAGAAAAATGTACTTATTTTCCAGTCTCCCTAACTACCTAATTCCTTCTCTGTCAGCCTGCCTGTCTACCTACCTACCTCTCTTCGTACTACCTACCTTGTATTACCCACCTACCTACCTGCCGTCGAACCTACCCACTTGCACACCTACGGAATGCTCTAGAAGACGTGAACATCGGTACTTGGAAAAATATGCTGTGGATCTGGTTATTAATATTACTTCTCCAATCCCACTCGCCCACCATTTCGCTCTCTCCTCCTCCTCCTCCTCCTCTTGTCGCCTGTGGTCCACAGAGACAATTTCAGGGAGCATGGAGGAGGTCCGCAGTGACACGTAATTGGTCTGCTTGACGTCCCCTTACCTACCTACTGGCCTGCCTGCCTACCCACCAGTCCGCCTACCTACATGGTTTCTTCCTTGCCTACATATCTATCTGCCTAGCTCTCTCCCTACCTACCTGTATACATAACAATTTAGTAATAAACAAATATGGAGCGAAAAGCTGACTTCCAAGAGGAGTTCTACATTCTTAGGAAAGTGGCAAAACAGAGTCAGAATAAGATCCATTCATTTCGAGATACTTGTAAATAAGACTGGAGGCCATAGACAAGAACACAGACTAATAAATACGATTCCAGAGCTGACAAAGCGACAGGATGGCAGTTTATGAGACGTGAGGCATCTGGCTCCACCCTGTTTAGAAATGTTGTATTTTATGGTGGGCTCCCCCTCCCCCCCCCACACACACACATGAAATCTGAGCAGGGTTATTGAAAGTACGAAGTCGGCACAGCACACCTAACCTCTGAGAAGCTACTCTTACAGGAAAGTGCCGTTACCAGCAAGCCTTTCAAGACAAATCGCGAGAAAAAGAGACACCGACGATTCAGAAAGATGAAGACTTATTTGTATGCTGCTGAAGGCACGAGGTACTGTCGCGAGAAAGCTGTGGTGAGTAGAAAGACGGGGAAACTGATTTTTCGTGGCTTTATAAACAGCGCAGTGTCTTCTGTCCCAGTCAGAATATAGCCTCATCGCCTGAGTGTTGTCGTGACTGCTGTGTTGTGGTGGACGATGTGGGAAGATGGGGACGAGGGAAGGGTAGTGGAGAAAGGTGAAATCCCCGGTTTCGAACTGACACGACCAGATGTATAGCTAATACGATCACTAAACTAATGGAAACGATTCGGAAGGAGATTTGAAATACAGGTACAGGTGAAAGGATACATTACGATGAAGGATAGTATGGAAATTCATGACTCCATCCAAGACTACCCGGTACCTAGTTCACTGATTTTCTTCTTTACTATCCTTGTCTTATTCTAGTAGTTTAGTCGCTCTTGAAGGAACTACCTAACATGTGTCAACTGGCCTACGGCAGTAATAATCTCTTCTTATGTCTTCCCTGTCTGTACTGCCTACCCCTTTGTGGATGTCTACCCAACAACTGAACACTCTACATACCTATCAGCAAACTTACCTACATACATACCGATAACTATTTACCTACTTACATGCCTACTTATCAACCTCCCTACCTACACACCTACTTACATCAAATTCCCTCCGACTCATGTTTACTTTGATCATATTTACTCCCTCTTTCATCTTCGTTATCCAGCTTCCATCACTCTGCCTTTATTTATTCTCTCTCTCTCTCTCTCTCTCTCTCTCTCTCGCTCTCTCCCCTGATGCTCCCTTCGTTTCCTCCCAATCGCAAGCCATCCCTCTACCCTCTCCATACTACCCTAGCCCCTTCCTTCCCCATTATGTCTCCTTCCCCTATCGAACTCCCTCTTCCTCCCCTTCCCCCTCTTCGTCTTCCACCACTTCTTCCTTTCCCCACACATTTCCCTCCCCCTGATCCCTCTCGCCTCATGCATCTTCCTCCAAATCCCCTCTCTTCCCTCCCTTCCCTCTCCAGCTCCCCTCCCCTCACCCTCTCCCTTCCTTCACTCTCTCTCTTTTCATCTTCTCCCTCCGTCTAATTCTCTTACTATTTCACTTCCACATCACGTCCTTCTCCTCTCCTCACCCATCAACATCCACCACCCCTCCCTTCCCCTCCCCCACCAATATTCCCCTCCACTCCCTCCTAAACTGTCTCCAATATGTCAAATCCTGAAACCCCCTCCATTCACACCTCCCTCTCTCCTCCAAGTCTTCCTCTTCCCCATCCCCCCATCTTCCCTCTCCTCCCCAACTTACACCTCTCTCTTTTTACCCTCCCTTCTACCCTGCCTCATCACTCCTCCGTCACACCCTCCCATTTCCCCTTCAGCCCTTCTTCTCACCACTAACCTCTCCCTTCCCCACACTGTCCCCACCCATTTCTCACTCTCTCCATCCATTCCTCTCCCTTCCCCTCACTCTTCCCACCCATTCCTCCCACCACCACCGTCTCCATTCCTCCCACACCCTTCCACCACGTTCCTACACAATATCGTCCAAGCATGTCAAACCCCGAACCCCAATCCCCTCCTCACAACCCTCCCACCCACATCTATTCTCCTTCTCCTCTCATTTTTATATGTCTCCCCTCTTTCCCTCCATCTCCCCCCTAGTGTCTCTCCCATCCACACATCCTTCTCCCATCCCCCATCCTCGCCTTTATCCTCCCTTACTCCCTCTACCCCTACCCCCCTCACATCCCCTCTCCCTCCTATACATATGGCAATTCCCGATTTCCCCACTCCACACCTTTCCCCTCCCCTCCATTCCTCCCCTCCAATCTCTCTCCCCTCTCCATCTCCCCTCGACTGTACCTCACCCCCACACTCTTCTCCCATCTTCACCTCTCTCCCCACATCCCTTCCATCCCCCCTCGCAATATGTCTGCTCCCCCCACCCCACCCCCCAGCGCAGTCACTGGAAAAGCTGTCCTGCATCCTGGAAGAAAAATATATAAATGCATATCTAAAAATTTTCGTATTTCTTTCATCCTGCGAGGCGAAATTTCTTGAGCGTGGAGAGACAGGAAAATATTATTCCCAGTTGCCTCTGTCGTTTCTTTATTAGTTCTGCTACGGTTATTATTTTCGTTATTATCAAATTTCGCAAAGAGATTCTCCCTCTGTTTCTTCCTGGTGCTGACATTGGTATTCTCGTTCTTCCCACCAACGTTCCCTGCCAAAGCTTCAGTTATGACGTCTTTACCGAATGACCTGAAAACTACTGTGGTGGTCATGCGGGTTAAGGCGCCCCAAGAGGATGGGACCTGCAAGGCTTTATACCTCACGGGTGTATGGGGTTTATTGCTCACATAATGACACTCATGGGCGGGTGAAACTGGTCACCCTCCCTTTAATTGTCGGGAACTCGTAGCCTTGTCCCGGACGTAGTTTTTTTTTCTTCGGGTACACTTAGTCATGCAGTCACATTGGCAACGTCTGACAGTGCCTCTAGAAAACAATCAGCACGTCGTCCGCACCTTCGTCATCCTCCCAAACAAAATTATGTATTATGGTAGGCTAATGTCAGGTTAGGCCTTGGTTAAGGTTGGCTTAATGTCAAAACACGGCGTTTCTGATGATGTTATGGTTTGGGTACCCGAATTCTTTCATCTACTCCCCAGCGAAGGTACGACTTTGCCGAGTCATTTCTCGCTGAACTCAGTCCGACGCTGTCAGTAGGAGGACTAGATGACACAGTGCACCAAAGAAAAAAAGAAAAAAAAAAAAACGCGTTCCGAACCTCTATGCTTCTGACGAGGCAGAAAAGGATTGAATGACAGGTAGATTATTGTCCATCCATCCATCCATCATCCAATCCTTTCCTATCCCATACGGAACGTAGAAGCCTCAGGCTAGGCTACTCAGTCCCTACACTTACGGCGACGGGGGTCAGTCTTGCTCGCTCCTGAGAGGCATATGTGAACAATAAACCCCAACCATCCCTTGGCTGTTAACCCCCAAGGGCTCCATTGGTAACCCACGAAACCACCAGGTGTAATCTGGTTATATGGTTACCAACCAGCGTAATAAAAGGCTTCCTGGGTTACAGTAAATCATCTGGTTTGTCACTATTTGTACTGTCATCTAAAGTCAGCACTACATTAGGTAAGTGGATGGTGGACGTCCACACCTACCAAAATCACCATACTATCACCATCATCATCATCATTAAAATAATAATTATCATTATTATTACTGTTATTTAAACATGACCAAAATGTCCGTTTTTAAACCGAAACTGCGGTAGCTCATGAGTCATACCCATATATCAAATTTTTGGCACAAAAGCTAATCTGCACTTTTCCGCTGACCTTGCACGAGTTGCGAGTTTCTCTCCCTGATCCCCTGCCAGTCCTTAGCCCCTTCACCACCAGCACCTCCTACTTATTATTTTAGTTGTGCGATCTCCAGACGATGTTATTCAACTCAGGAGAGACGATTTTCATTATTCTTGCTATTTCCAGACGATTTTATTTAAAAAAAATCACCATGTTCAACCACTTCTGACTGCTACCACAGGACGATTTTGCACACCTCAGGGAAGGTCTATTGCAATGAAGGGGTTGATGAAAGCTATATCAAACCTCTCTGAATTCAGTAAGTCCTTCCCAGGCAGAATAAAATCGTCTAGTAGATGGGAAAATTAAATGCGAAGGGCGTCACCGTACTGGAGGCGTTAAAACTACTATCACAGCAGATGCACCGGTGTTGAATAATTAAGATCATTATTTTTTAAAATTATCGCGATTAGTATAACGTTAACGTATTTTTATAGAGATATATATAGATAGATACATAGATTGATAGATACATAGACAGATAGATACGGAACTCACACAGACTCATATTTTTAGCTTATCATCACTATGACTCACTGACTCTTTGTCCAGCAAGCGGCTTCCGGCAATACGCACACACAGATTACTGTATTTATAGACAGACAACACAGCCCCAGGGAGCTTCTAAATCCGGGACAGGCACTGTTTTTCAAAGCGTCATTGCAACCTGCAGACAATTAGTTTGGATAATCCCTTCACCAGCACAGCTCAAGCCTCACCTGAATCAAGTCACATGGCGGTAACAGGAATAACATAAAAAAGGAGTTCATTGGTCTGTAGGATGATTATGGAGGACTTTTCCAATTCATTTACCTACTATGGAATTCTCGTATAATATATATACATATATATGTGCGTGTGTGTGTGTGTGTGTGTGTGTGTGTGTGTGTGTGTGTAAGGTATATACTACATACTGTATTTAACCTATTTTCCTCCTTGGGCCCATTTCCCAAGAGATATATTCCCTATAGACCTTATTTTTACACTACCCACTTTACCTACCAACCCTGCATGCCATCCCCATCAATCTCTCCACCCATTCGACTCGTTGTAGCTAATGATGTTATGGCTGTAAAAATAAAACTAAGAAAAACTCTACGGTAATTGGCTCTCGTGTTTCCACCATGTTGACTTGATTATTTCTAATTAGTCCTAATCTTGGCCATCATGGGCGCCACTTTAGCAACTGTAATGTACACACGTAAATTCGTCGTAAACAGACACCTTTTTGAGCTTTCTAGAGAGTTCTACATGAATCGCCCTCGAGCTCCATAACAGACAGACAGACAGATGGACAAGCAAACAAACATTCTATCTACCTATACCGTATATCTACATCTATATGTCTATCTATCGTTCTTTCTTATTTTTCTAGAGAGCGATGCCATCACACGCTGGCACCGATATACTGGGAAAGCAGAACTGAGGACCCCCCAGATATACAAACATCCTACAGTTCCCTCACCGTCCCCCCAATTGGAGGATGAGTTTGCTGCAGAAAGCCGCGCTTCCGGAGACAAGGCATCGCAATGAATGGGTTAATCAAACGTCACTGAATAAAGCAATCACACACTACCCAGAAATGAAAGTCGTAATCCAGGCGGTGTTCAACATTTTCCCAGTAAACAAGCAACGGTTACTTTACTGAGAGATTAGTCTATTTCTTCCCGTGAGAGAAAGGCTTTCACAGATCATTTGCGATGCTGCGTATGGACTTTATTCAACTTACAATGGCTTCCCTGGCAGTGAAGGAGTTAAAGAAGGCTACAGTATATCCTGTCCCCAGGTGAATTCTCGTCGTCTGAATAACATCCTCTGGAAATGCTAACAATAAAATTAATTAGACGTCATCGTAGTGAAAAAATAAAATCGACTGGCAAACAACGACTTAATTTGCTTTGATCTTGCTGCTGCCAGACGATTTTACAAAGGGTCTCAGTGTGGAGAGGATGTAAACAAGCTCAATTAATACCCTCGGTAGGATGATGGTGTTTGTACTCTACCGTAGCTACTGTCAGACGATTTTTTTTTCCAGATACAGGGAGATACAGTGAAGGGGGTTTGGGGTAGCTTCCATCAACTCCTTCAGAGGAACAACGCCTCATGTTTGGCATTTATGATTCCTACCGCCAGGTTATTGTATTCAGCTCCTGAGAGATTTTGCGGTGAAGAAGAGAATTTTCGTTAATTTTTTAAGTAAAATGATAGTTTTTTATAGAATACTCAGCATTCATACAACTTTTATTTTGCTCTTGCTACCTTCCAAACGATTTTATCCACTTAAGGGAGAATTTACACAGTGAACTGATTTGGCACACTCCTTATCAGCCCCTTCAGCAGAATGGCTTCACTCTTGCCACTGCCAGACAATTTAACTGCAACGGGAAGATTGCTTGCAGTGAAGAGAATAACCCAGGGCAGAAGGCAGCACTGTCTTAACCACGTTACAAGAGGTTTCGCCCAAGGTTAATACATCTTCAGACGGTGGCAAGGTTAAAATTTAAAAGACTTCAAACTCCTACCGGGGTCTACGAAATCTTTCTAACTTTTATTACCCGTCCCCGCCCCGGAGGGGCTCGGGGATGGGTATTGTTTTCATTCGGTTTGTCTGTTTGTTTTTGCTATCTGCCTGTCTGTCTGTTCGTGTCTGTTAACAATTTTCGCGAAAACTATCTGTGCGATTTTGACTAAAATTAAAGGGATGATGGGCTATGGTCTTCTGATCACCTTATTAAATTTTGGTCCAAACTGGGCGAAGGCCCAGGCTGTAGGCCCAAAAAGTGTTTTTTAAAAATGTAAAAAAAAATCGCTTTTCCCCCATAACTCCTTTCAAATTCGTCATATCGACATGAAACCAAAACCTAAACGTGCATCAATCAAATCTGCATCTTATAACATGCCTCATTACATCAGGGGTGTCGCCCCCCAGTTAGCGGTAGGGGGGTCAATGTCATGTGGGTTGGACCTAAAATCTCAAATGGGCATAAAATCGTCAATTTTCACCCGATTTAATCCAAATTTGATATGTAGCATCTTCGACTGGATATCCTGTTGTGTTTATACGTCAGCACTAAATGACTGCCGGGGACAGGTTAGCTGTGCCTTGGCACCGCATCTTGTTTGCAAGAGGTTCGCTCCTATGCTGAATAAAGTAGTCAGGTGGTCCAAGAATAAGATAGGGACCTCAACGCACTGATGAGGTGAACATCTTCACTACGATAACGTTTACTTTATTTTGTTCTTGCTACTTTCAGAGGGTTTAGTTTTACACGGAGGAAACCGGTCGCAGTGATGGATAAAAAAAAAAATCAATATTCATTTAACTCCTCAACTGTGATGGGCCTCTGAAAAGCTAATTAAAATCGTCAACAACTAACTGAAAGTCTGAGGAGTTAATGAAGATGGTTTCTCATGGTGATCGTTTCTGGCCACTTCACTATGCAAAACAAAACTACTAATGTGGACAGTCGGTAGCATCAGGGTCAGTGAACTAGCAGCAGCAATAGTTGCAACCTCAGAGCTCATTTGGACGTGAACCCAGTGAGCTGCAGGCTGAAGCTGTCCTCCTGCAATCGACCGTCCTCCTTCTGATGAATGAGGAGGATGTTGAGGGACGTTTGGATGGCCAGGGAGTGAAGTCGCCCATGTTATACCGGTGCCGCTACATGAAAGAGTCCCTCTTCAACACCATTCAGTGTACTTGAAGGAGCTACACCAACGCAGCGTGGAACCAACTGACTGGCGCCACAGTCAACAAGAAACATTTACTGTGTGCGTGGTGCTAATCACACACACGTCATCCCCAGCACTGGACAAGGGTCACTGGCCGGCGCTATCACTTGGACCAGACGGGGGCTGGGGATTTATTTCAAATGAGTCTTCTTTTTCCTGGAATCGTTTAACCCCAGGGCTGAACAAAGCAGCACTGTGTCATCTTGAATAAAATGCGATAATTAAAGACTGCCAACATCCACAAGGAAATGCAAAACTGTCCACACAGCTACAGTACAGTACAGTGATATACTTGTGTGCAAACTGCCATGATGATCACTTAACATACAAGAATACAGGATATCCAAATACAGGATCCACAAATTTGTATTCGTGTGGTTTGATCTTTGACCCCATATCCTTTCAAGGGCCCAAATAAAAAATATGTCTGAGGTATTTGCTCAAGGAACAATTGTACCAAATTTGTAGGGAACTGATGAAGAAATAAAGGAATGGCATCAAATCGAAAAGCGTTTGGGGAAAAAAAGAAAAAAAATGAGTAAACACAATGAATACTCGTCACTGCCAATAATGGAGACGGGAGGTGTTTAGGGACGAACGATACCCACACTCTGAAAGCGACGATAAGCCAAGGTAAGTCCGATTTAGAGTCTTCAGGTATGAGTAAAAACGGAACATGTGCATCTATATACAAGCATTTCTTCCGCCTCTACTCACACCCAGAAGGAACAGGTTCGGTGGAAACTATTCCATCGTCTTAAAACTTTTTCAATTATGCGCAAAGTTTCAGTGGGTTGAGGCGCTCCAGTTAGTTGTGGTCCATAAGGGTCTTCATGCAAGGGGTGCTTGGGGTTAGCTCACATCGTGCCACTCAGGGAAATGGTCACTCTCCCCCTGACTGTCAGAAGTGCGTAGCCACAGGTCGGTACACTCCTGATGGGGTAGTAAAGGACTGAATGACTGATAGAAAGCTACTTATATAGAGAGATACACAGACAAATAGACAGACAAAGACACACAGACAGACACGCAGACAAACAGAGCATAAGCAATCCACGACACTGTAACATCAAGACAAAGAGCAGTTTATGTTTCAGACGATTCACTTGTTTCCTGGAAGCGTCTGACTCGGGGGATGGACATGACAGGCTTCTTATCCAAGTGAATGCCTGTGTTTCTCAGCCTGAATGTCCAATACGTTAACCACACACGAGCCACTGCATTAAAGACTTCACTGCTTCCGGCAAAATACTGGGAAATATTAGCCTTATATCCCTGTCAATGCTGGTTGGTCTGCTGCCATCTGAAAGAATGGGGCCGCTCTCACAAAAATACTATCCCGAAGTTACATAAAAAGGCAGCGAACTTTATTTACGAGACAGGATTGAAACTACTTGGTTATTGGCCAATCAACCCTCCAGGCTAACTACACTTGGAAGTTACTCGAGCTGGAACGGGTTAAGGATCTTTATCAGGTTAAACCAGGCTAAGTGTAGGATATCTCACTGCTCAACAGAATTATCCTAAATCAAATGCATTAACCCTCTTGACGTGGTGGAACTCCCCCCCCCTTCCTCATTACAAACCTCTTCAGCTCGAGGATGTCATTTTTCTTTACAAACTCCAAACATTTATTTACTTCATACCTGAGGGCTCCCTTAAGCTGAATAAAATCGTCGGGTGGCACCACAAAGAAGCTACAAAAAACACGCGCTCGAAGAGAAGACATCGGGTCACTTGCAAACCTGTCACTGCCAGTAATGGAAAAGGGGTCACTGGACAGCTGACTTTCGTTCTGTGTACCATCCTTGCATTTTAACTTATCTAGGAAAGTCTGAGTTAGGTTAGGCTTTCCTTCTTAGAATCTGGTTAAGTTAGTCTGTTTGTCAGGTTGGTTCATCTATTAGGTTAGGTCAGGATGGGTTGCGATGTTAGATTAATAAAATATGAAAAACGTGGAAGAATAATCATCCAGGGAAAATCAAACTTAGTGCGAAAATGGTATCCTATACAGAACGAAAATCTGCCACGAACAACGTTACTATTTCTCGGTTAATATTCCACTCCGCCTCCACGCTCCCTGGAACCGTCTGTCTCCGTGGACAGGAAAAGTATAAGCCTCTTAGCTCTGTGAATTCTTGGATTTCTCACAGATCAGCAAGACCTGAGGTACCAGCCTGAAGAACATAACACACACCACCTGCGGGAAGTAACGCACACCACTATATTCTACATGGGTTTCCTGTTTCCCAGAACCGTCTTACTGCAAGCCTAGAAAAATAGATACGTCTGAGCCCTTTGACCGTCTGCATCTGTTTCACTTGATACAGGTAGCTTTTGATGTTGAGGCTACTAGGATTTCTCTAAGCTGAAGAAAACTGCCTATTAACCTCTATTTACCCACACGATTGCATCCATTGCTGCAAAGGGGATCAAAAGTGGAAAATGACTGAAAACACTGACGTATGGTGGCGAAACGTGGACGATGCCGGAGGGACAAAAAGTCAATAGTGATGGCTCTTGAAATGGCTCTCCTTAAAACCTCTTCATTGATCTTTTTTCCATCAAAGGGGGATTTAACTTGGGATGTTTTATAAATATATCTATCGCCAAAAGAAATACAACACTTTTTAAATATATTTTTTCATACCAACAAGTCTGACAATTAAACAAAACAATCGTCAAAATTTATGTACCTCAGAAGTGACTTGAAGGGGCGGATGAAGAATGAGTGATTCTGTGATACACATGGTGTGGGTGTTGATGTGGTGTGGGTGTTATGTGGTGTGGGGTTGCTGTGGGGTTGAAGCTGAGGTGATGTGTAGGTTGATGAGGCTGGGAAAAAGAGAGAGAGAGAGAGAGAGAGAGAGAGAGAGAGAGAGAGAGAGAGAGAGAGAGAGGTGATTCGGCTATAAGCTGAGAATGGCAAGTGACAGGCTAAAAGCGTGTGTTGAAGAAGAGAGACTAGACAGTAGATAAGCGTAGCAAGAGACTGGCTATCAGAAAGCATGAATACTTACTAGGGGTGTATGAGCGACAGACTAACCAAGAGAGTGTGTGTGTGAGTGACAAACTAAGAAAGTGTGTGAGAGTGACAGACTAAGAGTGTGTGTGAGAGAGACACTAAGGAGTACATGCGAGTGATAGACAGACCATGGAAGCCTACGTGAGTGAGGACTGAGGGCGAGAGCATGAGAGTCGGTGGGTGGAAAGACAGGCTAACATATGGAAGACGAGTAAGTAAACCCTTCAGCCGGGGGATATTATTTTTACTTTATATTCACCGCTATCAAATGAATATATCAGTTTAGAAGAGGACCCTGGTAGTAAAGAGGGTCAAAGAAGGCTGTAAATAACCCTGGCTATCCTAATTTCTATAAAGTCGTCAGGAGAAAGCAAGAAAATATAAAAGTACGTCATCGAATTGAAGGGGTGAATATGGGATACGACAGAAAAGTACGTGATGAAGGGTGGTGCGTCGTATGCGGAAGGGGTCGTTACTGAGTAGGAACAAAAATGTCTGGAAGTATTTTTGTTGAGGGTCCCCCCGTACAGGAAGCAGCTTTAGAAAATGAAGAGACAGACTGACAGAAAAAATAAAGACAGGTAGACAAGAGAGGTACCAAATGGGTCGGTGGGCAGGCAGAGATTAACTTATATAAACATACAGACGGGCAGACAGACTATCATATACATACAAAAAGACAGATCAATAAAAACAAGATCCAAGAAACATTTGATAGCCGCACCCACCCCTGCACTATTGTCAGAGGAAATAAAGAGTTTGAAATGACATCCTTCTGGCTCACAAGTCATCCCAGTACAGGTAACTTGGCCAGTGCTCTGATCTGCCCCTCTGTGACAAATTTACGGCTACTCCGGCGTGACGCAGGTACGTAGTCAACTAATTCTCCTGTATTTTGTGTGTGTGTGTGTGTGTGTGTGTGTGTGTGTGTGTGTGTGTGTGTGTGTGTGTGTGTGTGTGTGTGTGTGTGTGTATCTCCGACCCTTCAACACACACATCCAGGCACAAACACCAAAAGGCCTGGGCTCCAACCTTCAAAGCAGTACAGTCATTCAGTCAATGAGTCAGTGAATGAGTGAGTCAGTGAATGAATGACACAGTAAGGGACACACTTTCTATCTGGCCACCCCTCTGAGTGTGGCAAAAAGGGGGAACATCTCAAAGCATCCAGGGATATGACCAATTAGGGTATGACGAGCTTCTTACTTGAGAGAGAGAGAGAGAGAGAGAGAGAGAGATGGGGGGCAGTGGGAAACGAGATAATGATTCAAAGGAGGAAAGCAGAAAGGCAGGAACAATGGCACAAGCAAACATACGGAACGACACACACACACACACACACACACACACACACACACACACACACACACACACACAAAAGATAAACCGAGCCTCAAGCCAAGCAATCTCCTCCTCTGATCACAAAACATTATTCATGAACCATTATGTCAATCCTGCATTTTGGTCTTTGTGCTGATTCTCCTTTATAATTCTTACAAGGAGGGGGGGGGTTAGTGGGGAGGGGGGACTTGAGGCCGTATTTATGAAGGATTTTAGCCCATCTGTCAGCTAAATAAGTCACTGCAGTTCTTAATCATAATCAGTGAATCAATTTGATCACACCTTTCACTTATAACACATACTTTGCTTTGACTGTAAAATGTATGGCGTGGGTGAAGAATGTATGAATTTTTTTTAACACAATTTATGCTTAAGAAAGTTTATGCATGTTATAGTGAATCATTCTGAGTTGTATTTTTCACTTCCATATTCATTTTGCTTTTCATGTGAGGTATTTGACAAGTAAGTGACGATATGAATATTAAGAAGAAATCCATCTATACCTTAAGATTTAGACACTTCTGTGAATGCTCTCCCCCTCTGAACTACTGCATTTTTTATCCTGACAATTTACAAACGCCGGGAGTAACATCATTTATTCAAGGGGAACACTTGGTCTGGAAAAATATATGACAGATGACGAGTGGCAAGGTATTCATTACTAAGTTCTCGAGAAAGAAAGAAAAAAACAGGGAGGGAGGGAGGGGGAGAGAGAGAGAGAGAGAGAGAGAGAGAGAGAGATTATTACAAATTATTCCCACTCACTGCCGTCCCCTCTGACCTGAATAAAATGGTCTGTTTCAATGCCCTATTATACAAACGTCCCCACCTCCCTCCATAACCCCCTGGGAAGAGGATAGTGGACTGCGGGAGGAAGAAGCCTGCAGTCCACTGGGTTCACGTTCAGCTCAGCCTGTGGTCGTAACTACTAAGAGAAATCGTTTCCATGCTGCGTGAAATCGCCAGGTGCTGGGGAAAAAATATACACAGACAGAAACAGAAGGGTAAAAGAAGACAAATTCTTACCCACCATCACTACAGACCTTTTCTCATAAGCTACGTAGAGTCCTCTGGTGATGGGACGAGTGAAATATTATAAACAGCATCGCAAAGAAGAGATCCCAGTTAAAAGGAATCTCTCTCTCTCTCTCTCTCTCTCAGACAATGGGCAGCAGGAGACAATATATTCAATGCAGGAGACAGATTCCCTCTCCCCAATCCCCTTCGTTGCGGTCGGCGCTGTTCGGTGTTATATTCAGCCTAACACCGGAGGATTTTGTTCACCCGAGGCTAACTATACCTGTCAAATGTCTTCAGAAGGTCCCTCATGTAACACCTTCTGTCATACTGGCACACCTACGAATTTTAATTAGGCCAACACTGCACGGTTCTGTCCAGTCAATAAAACCCACCAATTCATTCCCGTGATATATGTTTTTCTTATTCCTGCCACATCGTCTTGCTATCTTGGGATGATTTTAATTAGCATCACAATCAAGTAGTGAAGGTGTTAATGAAGGCTGTATCTAACCCCTCCAGAATGAGCAGTCTCTCCTGAGCTGAATAAAATCGTCTGGAAGCACTAAAACCAAAATATAAAATAATTCACATGATTTAAAAGGTTAACCATAATCCTTCCCCTGCTAAGAAGATTTCAACTTTTTCTCGCTGCCGCCGGGCCATTTCTTTTATTCAGCCATGGGACCGCCTTTCTTGGTCAAACGGTCTGAAACATTCTCCACGAAACCGCTTCAGCCCGAAAACCGTCCAGCGAACAGCAGAACACTCTAATCCACCAGACGATTTCATTCAACTTAAAAAAATCTGGGAGGATAAACACAGGAGGCAGGACGCTCAGTGAAGGATGCTCACAAATAAAAAGATACATGTGTGAAAGGGGTAAACAGCCAGACAAACAGACAAACACAGCAGGCAACGGTAAACACAGGGAGCTCTGACAACAGGAAGGCAGGCCATATCTATCACAACCACCCACATCTATTAACACCATTCTTTTTCGTTCTGTTTACTTTACCTCCTTTGCTTGCTTACTTTATTTGCTTGCTTTATTTACTTGCTTATTTGATTTACTTACTTTATATACTTACCCACTTACTTTACTTACTTACTTATTTGATTTACTTGCTTTTGTACTTACCTACTTATTTTACCTACTTGCTGACTCACTTTATTTACTTACCTACTTACTTCATTTACTTACCTACTTACTAAATCTACTTACCTACTTACTTTACTTACTTTACATACCTTACTTTACATTTTGTTTCGGCCACTGTCAGGAGAATTTACAGTACACAAGAAAACCGTAAGACACTTAAACTATAAAGAGCTACACGAATGACATTTTGGCCGAGAAAGAAAAAGAATTTATTACATTCAAGCTTGCGACGAATGATTTCAGGCCACAGACTCTCAGCACAGCCAAAAGGAAAATAATAATAATAATAACAATAATAATAATAATAAAATACCGTCGTGGTTTTATTATATACCGTAGTTAATGAATCTCATGGTTTTCGACTTTGTATTTTGCTTATTATTCTCCTGTAATATTCACTTTTTATTTTTTTATCATTACTTCTACGTGCCAATGACCTTTTTGCCTTCCACGGGGTCACAAACTTATTCCCCCTAGGCTGACACGGGACGGGTTGTTTAGAAGAGGGTAACTGTAGTGGTCACGGGACTGGAATAACCTCGACTAACCCCTGACTTGCTAGAATTTCCCCAATCCCTTCAGTACGGTGGCGTCTTTAACACTATTCCTCCATCCTCTAGGCGATTTTATTAAGCTGAACCGCTAGACGCAGCTTCGATTTGTTCTCTTCAATGCTAGACACCTTTCCTAAGAATAAACGCACCTGGATGTAGCAGGAATACACACACACACACACACACAATGGGAAAAAAAAAAAACGGATTCAAGGGATTAAATTGGATAAAACTGTGTAATCCACCAGTAAAAATACTTCAGTGCGTCAGGGGCTGCGACATGGAGAGCAGTTCAAGTCCAACCGTTGCAAATTTTTTCAGGAATGTAGGACACTTGTCATATGGTGTATGGATTATTTTTCATTTGTTTTTCCTTCCTCAATTCATTCCCCCCCCCCCAAAAAAAAAAAAAAAAAAAATCTCTCTTAAGGACGCGAGTTCAAACCTCAACCGCTGTCTGGCATGGTCTGGAGATCTGACCCTTCCATCCGATGACGTCTTTTCTGGACTTATTCTTGCTGCTCCAGACGATTTTTGTTCAACTTACGAAGAATGGTTTCCCGCACTGAAGGGGTTCGTCTGATACCAAAAGCATGTAATAGTTGACGTTCTCGGGCTCAATGGGTTACATTGCTTTAAGTCAAAGTAGGATTAGAATGCCGTACACTGACAGCACGACAGTCCAATATGTCTTTTTTTTTTCCCCTCTTAAGCCTCGATATTTTCACTTGGTATCAGAATGCTGGTAGACAGTCTATGTAGGGATGGCACCAACGCACCCATAGATTTTAACAAATACTCGTATAATCCTTCTCACTCCCAAACACGAAGGTATTATTTTTATAAGTATCTACCTTTAATCCACACACTTGTCTATACCTACATTTCCAAAAACAGTTTAAACAATAGTAACACGCTAAAACAGTCGGGGGAAAAAAATCCGATTTCTCCATATTCTCCTTTCTTAGATCCCTCTAGTTCTACAACGATAAATGCGGCTTTCATTTTCCACTGGGTTGGCTGTACGGTAGATACTGCCCGAAAAAGGTCAAAGGTAACAGGTCGGGAATGGGTCGGGAATGGGTCAACATTTATTGGTTTGGTCCGATTTAGACAAAGCCTGGTAGAAGGATAAATGGTCAACAGAGGCTGAAGTGTCTGAATTTTCAACAAAAAAAAAGGGGGAGCCAGAATTTAAGGTCACAAGACTGTCAAACTTTCGGTCCTTTAATTTAAAAAGTTTTTATTTAACTTGGATTACACTTGATGGAGTGATTTAGGGTCAGACATACTGTTAATTACATTATTCGATTTTCAGAACAAGAGTACAAAGTTCAAGGTCACAAGGCAAGGTTAACATAAACACTTTTGACCCAAGTTGAACCAATCCTTTGTGGCGTTTATGGTCACGACAGGATGAAGTATTTCAAGTTTGAGAACAATCGGTCAAAGGTCAAGGTAACAGTTATATCAAAAGTTTGGTCATAGTCCAATCACAGGGAGTGGGTGTTGCGCCTTCTCGGTCCCCCCCTCCCCCTTTTTTTCACCCCCAGAAATTTTTATTCAGCTCTGGAGAGACTTTTTGACCTGTAGCGGGTTAGTCAAAGCCTCCGTTAATCCCTTCACTACTACAACACTCTTAAGCTGAAACACTTACAAAAACATTTGGTGCTTTCTTACACAGAGACTTTAGTAAATAAATAGAAGGGGTAAAAGAAAAAAAAAAAAATTAAGACTTAGGGATGCCACTGCGCCAAAAATATCGAAATAAAGTCGAGGTGGCAAAACGACAGGTAATCCCATCCCTATATTTTTTTCCCCTGGGTACATGGCACTATGGCGCAGCATAAGTGCACCCGAAAGACATGCAATACACAAAAATATGCCATTCAAAAATCTAGTTATGCAGGGATGGGATTACGTGTCGTTTTACTGCCTCGACCTTGTTTCCATATTTTCAGGCGCACTGCCATCCCTACATCTTCATACAATTTATCAAACGCTTTTTTTTAACTTGTAGTATTGTTTAATATCCGTGCTGCACCGGTGCCAACGGGGAAGTAGAAGCATTTCTGGCCAGTTCTAATTTCGGTTACATAAAAATCGCAGATAATCAAACTAAAAGTGCTATTCCTGGAACTAGGTCGTAAGAGCTCGGAAAAAAAAAGAAAAAAAAAAAGACAGGAACAGCACAAGTACTCGTGGAACGTGAGACATCTCGAATATGAGGCACAAATGGCGTTCTTGGGATGCTCAGATACTTCCAACGGTATTGAGGTCACGCCAGGCCTGAATTACGGAAAAGCTCTCCTAGGTGGTAAAAATATGGTGACAGTAGTTGCTGTTACCGCTGTTGACTGAAGGATGAAACTGTTCTCCGCCAGTCCACCATCCTCCTATCCAGAGATATGGAGGAGGTCGAGGGACGTTTGTATAACCAGAGAGTGAGGCAGCATGGTTATGTTGGTGCCACCACATGAAGGCATCCCTATCCAGTACCACAGAAGGAATAAAATATGTGTACTCGGGATGAATGGGATAATTCTCTCGGTACGATGACCTCTCTCTCTCTCTCTCTCTCTCTCTCTCTCTCTCTCCGACACCTAGCCTAGCAGCCACACCATAACTCATTCTGTCCCTCACATTTTTCCCCCTCCCTCTCCTGCCACCTCAATCTTCCTCCCTCCCTTTCATCCTCACACTCTCCCTACCTCCCAATCAACTCAATTACTCATTCTTACATTTCCCACTTCTCGCCTCCCCCCGTCTCGATAAAACGAGGTGGGGAAGGGGAGGAAAGCGCGGGGGGGGGGGAAGGAAGAGAGGGGAGAGGGAAGAAAGTGAGAAAAGGTTTAGTATATTCGACAAAATAAAAGTGTGAGCAAGAAAAAATTATGTTACCCTGACGTGACGTGAATTGGCTAAAAGGATGGATTCGATTTAGTTGGGTTAGGTGAGGGAAGGTCTGGTTGGGTTGTGTGAGGTAAGGCTGAAAAAATCTAGGGTGGGATAGGCATAGGAAAGGTTAGATGTGAATGAAGTATATTCTGATTGTTTAGGCTAGATTAGGCTTGGTTCGGTTAGGAAAAAGGAAGGCTTGGTTTGGTTGGGCTTGGTTTGGAAAGACCGGGTTGGCTTAGGTTGGGTGAATTTGGGTTAGGCTGGGATAAACTAAGAGAAGGTTTGACTGGTTGACATTGGCTAATGGAAGACTGGATTTGGGCTCCCTAAAAAAAAAAAAAAAAAAAAAAAAAAAAAAAAGCCTAGGATAAAAATTTGTTCACATCGAGATGCATGGATACACTGAATTTAAGATACTGGAGGTCAAAGTCAATGAGGAAAAAAAAAAAGAAGACAACACTGACATGCTATGAGTTATGGAAACATCTGGTCCACTGGGATGAGTTGGTCTGGGATGAGATGGGGCAGTTTATGCAGGGTTAGGATGGACTGGATCAGGCCGTTACAGGGATAAGTGGGTTAAGTTAAGTTTGGCTAGATCACGGATGGTTGACTAGGGTTAGGTTGGACTTTTTTTTTTTTTTTAATGTGAGGAAGAAGGAACCAAGGGCCGCGAGCCCGCAAAACTGCTCCTTCCAAGAGAAAAACAGAATACATGAGACAGCCAAATTCAAGATCCGATCATTTCGAGATGCCTGGACACACTGCGTTTGAAAGACTGGAGATCATAGGAAGCAGGAAATACAGACAGAGGGAGACAGTTCCAGAGTTTAACTGTTGCATAAATGAAGGACTGGGAGTAACGGTCAACTCTTGCATTAGAGAGTTGGACAGAAAAGGAATGAGAGTTTGCTGCCAGACGGGTGCTACGCGCCCGTCGTAGAGGTGGAGGAATGCATTCAGACAATTCAGAGGAGCAGTGACCATTGAAGCAGCGATAGAAAAGAGATAAAGATGCAACACTGCGGCGAAGGAGATGGATTAAAATGGCTGGGTTAGGTTAGGGAGGCTAGGTTTGTTGAACTGAGTTAGGTCAAGATAGGGGAGGTTGGGTTGGGTTGAGATCAGGGAAGATTAGGTTAGGACACATTAGGGAAAGGTGAGTTGAGATGGAACTGATCAGGTTAGGGGTGGTCAGGCTGGGTTGGGCTGGATTAGGTTAGATTAGGTTAGGTTAGGTTAGGTTAGGTTAGGCGAGGTTAGGCTAAGCTGGGTTGGACTGGGCTGCATTAGGTTTGGCATCAGCGGGCATGTTTCATCATTCCTTATCACAGCTGGGGTCAAACCAAATTTCACTTTAATCACTTGACCACAACCTTATCCCACCTCTCTCTCTCTCTCTCTCTCTCTCTCTCTCTCTCTCTCTCTCTCTCTCTCTCTCTCTCTCAATTATCTGCCCCACTTAATCATACCTCATCTCCAGCTAATCACTCTCTCACCCATTTTTACCCACGGGATGAGTAAGGGCATTTTCTGTGTTGTTATTTTTCCTTCATCTCTGCACTCTCATTCACTTGCACGAAGGTAATGAGTACGTAAGCGATGTGGTGGTGGTGGTGTTTGCGTGGTAGTGGTGATAACTGCTGTGGTGGACGTTGTTGTGGTTATGGTTGTAGTGGCGGTGGTGGTCGTAGCTGCGATGGTACGGGGAGTAGTTGTAGTGATGACAGTCGTGTTAGTTCTGGTGGTGGTGGCTTTGGTAACTATCGTGGGGGTTAGGTTTCCTGTGGCCGTTGGGATGATGGTAGTTTTGGTAGCGGTGGTTGTGATGGCGGCAATTTTAGATGTGGTAGCTGTGGTAGTGGCGGAGGAAGAGTTTATTGTGGTAGCTGTGGTGGTAGCAGCTGTAGTCCATGTCACTACTATCGTTGTTGCTGCCGCCGTACTGTACAAATTACTGTTATGGCTGCACCGCTCCTGAACGTTGTTGTGGTCCTGGACACTGTAGCTGCTGTTGTTTTTGTTCTTGTTGCTGTTGTTGTTGTTACCGAGATACTGCTGATGGATTTTGCTGACGTAGTAGTATCTGTTTTTGCTGGTGTAGTTCAGGCACTGATGATGGAGGTAGTATTGGCTTTTGTTGTTGTTGCCGCTGTCAACGGAGTTGGTGAAGGTTATGTAATCACCTCAGTTTGTCTGATTGTTTGTTTGTCCACAATATCTTAAAAAGTTATTGAAGGATTTCAATGAAATTTTGTGGATATGTTGGATATGAGCCAAGGAAGAGTTTACTTAATTTTGGTGGTGATCTGAGTTTGGGCCCCGGTCTACGACTATTTTTTGTTTGTTTGTCCACAAATTCCCTATAAAACGTATTGAAGGATTTCAATGAAATTTTGCGGATACGTGGGACATGGGCCATGGAAGAGTTGATTATATTTGCGGGGTGATCTGATTCCTCCGGATGGCGTTGGCGAAGGTATGCGTTCCTAACTGCTGTCTTCTTGTTGTTACTGTTGTTGTATGGAGGTGGTGGTGATGATACACGATAACGTTGTCTATCAATCCATCCATCAGTCAATTATTCTTGTAGTTCAGTCCGTACTTCGCGATACACGCACACCATCATAATATTATTACCTTCAGCCCTTCAGGTGATTATATATCATCATCATCATCATCATCATCCGGACTTCCTTTCCCACTCTTGGGCAGGGTGAGGAGTAGCAACGTCCAGACAGCCCAAGTCCGCCCACTCCAATGGGCCACGCTTCCATTCACTCATCATTCAAGTCCCCGGAATCCTGGCTCTATCTGATACGCCAAAAACTTTCACCACTTTCTGTAGCTTCACATAAACGTATCCCATAGTCAATCTGAATCCGAACGCTGTCACGTACAGTATATACCTGTGTGTGTGTGTGTGTGTGTGTGTGTATATATATATATATATATATATATATATATATATATATATATATATATATATATATATATATATATAATCATCCATATTAAAGCACATAAATTCTCCAGTATATCACAGCGTAACTTTCTGTAATATGATTCCTACCCTAAGTTATACTAGAGAATACATATTAAATGTTTACATATAAGGAGAACATGCAATCTGTAGGCTACATCACAGGTGATCTAGAGTGTATGCAAGTAAAAATTCCACACCACTAATGTTCGTGGTTATCTGCCCAATTTGGCACACTTACAATAACCATCTTCCAGTTCGTCTATTTCATTATTCTCTCTAAATATTCTCAACAAACGTGTACCCTACTGCCCAGATCTAATAACAGGGAAAAAAATCACCTATAAACAAAATTATTTCTCTCGTCTAACCATTAAAAAAAAAAAAAAAGCTGCTTCAAGTGCGTTTTACTATGTTGCCTTAGTAATATTAACCCCGCTGCCTCTGACGCTGTGGTTAGCTACTTGCAATTCTAGCTACACTTAAATCTTTTTACCAGCACCTGTCGTTGTTACAGTTGTTGTTTCGGCTGTACCTGCTTTTGATATGAAACCAAACGTTATAACGGGAATTTTTCGCTGTTCTTTTATTGTTAGGGTTGTTGTTGCTGCTGTTGCTGTAATTGTGGTCACGGAGATGGATCCTAGTGGAGTAATGCAAACTGATGTTGTTGTTGGTGGTGGTGGTGGTGGTGCTGGGGCTCAGGGACGGGTATTGTTTTCACTCGGTTTGTTTGTTTGTTTGTTTGTCCGTCTGTTAACACTCTTACGCGAAAACTACAGGTGCGATTTTGACTAAAATTACAGGGATGATGGGCTATGACTCTCTGATCACCTGATTAAATTTTGGGCCAAATTGGGCCAAGGCCCAGGCTGTAGGCCCAAAATATGTAAAAGAAAATGTAAGAAAATCGTTTTCCCCCCATAACTCCTTTCAAGTTCGTCATATCGACATGAAACCAAACCCCAAAGGCGCATCTTTCAAATCTGCATTTTTTAACATGCCTTAATACATCAGGGGGTTCACCCCCCAGTTAGCGGTTGGGGAGTCAATGTCAGGTGGGTCAAGCCTAAAATTTCAAATGAGGGTAAAATCGTCAATTTTCACCCGATTTACACCAAATTTGATATACGACATCTTTGACTAGATATCCTGTTGTGTTTACACGTCAGGACCTAAATGACTGCCGGGGACGGGTTTGCTGTGCCTTGGCACAGCTTCTTGCTGAATTTGTTACAACTTCTGTTTTGTTCTTTTATGTTTTCCTACTACTTCTGTTTTGTTGTTGCACTGCTTTGTTGTTGTTACTACTTGTTTTGTTTTGTTGTTTCGTTGTTACTAATTCTGTTTTGCTCTTGTTTTACTTGGTTGCTATTGTTTCTACTTTTGTTTTACTGTTGCTCTATTGAGTGGTTGTCGTCTGATAAGGGCAGAAAAGGTGGAGGCACAGAATTGCACCCCTGGAGGTCTATTGGCTTTACTGATGAGAATTATTGCCGGTTACTGTGTTGTTGTTTGTGGTGGTGGTGGTGGTGGTGGTGGTGGTGGTGGTCTTATTGTTGTTCTTGTGCTGGAGCTGGTGATGTATATTGTTGTTGTTGTTGTTGTTGTGATATCCTGTTACTATTGCTGCCTAGAGGTGTTGATGGATATTGTTGTTGTTATTGCTGTTGTTGTTGTTTTGGCTTTGCTGATGGATATTGTTAGTGCTGTTGTTGTTGTTGTTGTTGTGGCTTCAGGAGAGGACGGTAAGGTAGCGAGCATGACGGGTCATTACTCCCTTAACACGATCTGCCGGCAACACCAATTACGATTACACGCACGCACACACACACACACACACACACACACACACACACACACACACACACACACACCTAATATCCCAACTGTGACAGAAAAGAATCATCATTTGTGTCACTGATGGATGCATTGCTCTCGCTGTGTGGGGAAGAGAAGAGAGGAAAAGAGAGGAAAGGATAAGAAAAAGAGAAAATCTGAAGAGAGGAGAAGGGAGAGAAGAGAGGAATGGATAAGAAAAGAATATCAGAAGAGAGGAGAAGGGATGAGAAGAGAGGAATGGATGAGAAAAAGAGAATGTCAAAAGAGGGGAAAAGAGATGAGAAGAGAGGAATGGATGAGAAAAAGAGAATATCAGAAGAGAGGAGAGGAGAGGATGAGAAAAAGAGAATATCAGAAGAGAGGAGAAGGATGAGAAGAAAGGAAAGGATAAGAAAAAGAGAATATCAGAGGAGAGGAGACAAAGACAAGAGACAATTGAAAACGCAACAGAACAATGAGAGAACGGAAAATATTAAGAAATGAAGAAATGAAAAGAGAAATGATGATTAGAGACGAGACGAGAGGAGAAGTGAAAGGGAAAAGGAAGAGGCAGGAAATAGAAGGAAAACGGGGATGGAGGAGGAAAAGAGAGAGAGAGAGAGAGAGAGAGAGAGAGAGAGAGAGAGAATATAAACAAAATATCGAGAGTGATTTATGAACAAAACAAACTCCAAACAGAGCTTAATGTAATCCTACCTAAACTCACTACTAATACTGTAACCTTACCCATCATACAGCTGTGGTCATTAATCCTTTTACACTTTGGGGTTCCGAGTTAATAGTGGGAGATTACAACCTTTCCAACCCATCTGAAAATCACGTGTTTGTTCAGCAAGATCTCACTAACGTTAGATACAGCATTGAGTCTTATTACATGCGGACAAAATACCATACATCCGTGGCCCTCATTTGCACCTTCCAACAATGCAACGTTTTTGCCATCAGCATGGTTTGGATATCAATTTTAACCCGAACAACTCTAGACAGACAAACAGGTCGGTACACTGACGTAAAAGAACACTCAAAAGGCGAACTGAAGATTCAGTGGTATGGTTGAAACTCCATTTCTCATAATTATCAGCTGAGGTATCGATGGTTGAGTTAAAGTACGGATAACAAAAAGATCAGCTTCCATGTGGAATTATGCTCTTTCAATCCGATATCCAACAACCCTGGAAAATCAGATTTGATGAAATAGGTTGACGAGACTGATGAAAACACACTGAGAGTCAATTTGCTGATAACAGGTAGCGTTCCATTCTCACAAGAACTTGTCAAGCTCCTCTCTCCGATTAAGTCTTTGGCTAATAAATTGCTTCGAAGTTCCAGGAAGTCATCTTGTACTGCCTCGAGGTACGCTCTGCCCGAGGTGGTTGACAGAAAAAGGATTCCTCACAGCCCCTGCACCATGGCAATGATGAGTTTCTGTCATCGGTTGCTCCAGATCCTGCAGACTACCTCGTTATTCAGCAGGGAGCGTCTACCAAGATTATTAATACTGTCGTCATATAATGCTCGGAACAACTCGAGCATTCTATTCCAAGGAATGCCAAATAATTTAATATTTTCAAGAGTGAGCATAAGAGCCTGCGTATCAAAGAACTGTTGACTATAATTGTACAGGTAACACAAACACTACCTGGTGTGGAGATGCCTGCAGTGATTTACCTTTTCTTGCCCCTCCAGTCCGATGGCGTATTTTTTTTTATTACTGTTATATCCACACGATTTTACTTGCCTTACGACAGACTTCAGAGGGGCAGATACAACCATTAATCCCTTCTCTTCGATTTTTTTTTTTTTCGCTGGGCTGAATAATATCATCTGGAGGTAGGAAGGACAAAACATAAGTCACCATAAAATTAAAGTAATCAACATTACATCTGGTACTAGCATGAATTTTTCCATTCCACCGAATCACCAGGCATACCAAAAATTCGGAAAATATTATTCAAATTTAATTCCGCCGAACGTAAGTCGGAGGGTCGATACTTACTTCCTTTGCTGTACTTTACGCTAATCAAATCTGATCCCATTTATTCTCCCTTTATCCGATTTCACCTCTTTTTGTTACTCAGAAAGAAGGCAGGAACGAAAGTCTAAAAGCACTGCCAAATCCGCCGCTCCCAAAGGATACCCAGTAGAACAGAGTCGATAAGCCGTATTCCTGGACTCCATCCCATGTCACCTCTTTTGACATGGAAAGAAGGAAGCACTATCATCATCAGCTTGACCTCGTTTTCCCAGTTAAGAATGGAGTGAGGTAAAGTCTGGAGAACAAGAGGCATGACAGAGGGAGAACTACCAGCTGCACTGCTATCCTGTGACATGGGCCACACACTCATTCACACACCATTCGGGCCCTGACTCCCTGGCATAACCTCAGTGGCCTTACCCTCCCACAATATATATACTGGGTATGAGAGAGACAGACAGACAGACAGACAGACAGACAGAGACAGAGAGCTTGAATTCTTTGTCTTCTCTAACGTTTCGGGCAACACAGAACCCATCTTCGGAGAGTTTTAACAAGAAGTGATCGAGCCAAAACTTTACACTCCTGGATATTCCCTCCTCCTTCTCGTGTCGCAGCCTGACTGACTACATCGAGGAAAATCCCGTCGTGCTACCCCGCCCCTGACTACGCCGATGGTGCTATCCTCGCTGTGTACCTACATAGACTGAAAAACCATCCCTATGGCTAGTTACATTTTTTTTAACACAAATATGAGCTGTTTTCAATATTTCCCTCACATGTTTACTCAGATCTTTATCAATGATTGCAGTATCTTCCCACCTGGTGTGGTGTGAGAGGGCTGTGTGATATGTGGTGTGGTGTGGCTTCGCTTATGTCTCAGAATCTTTTCCTAAATTCGTTAGTGAGAGGCAGAGTGACTAAGCCGCTCCTAGACATGCTCCTCAATCTGAAAATCAATGGGGAACAGGCATTACGAAATCTTAGCCAACGATCAGAAGCCAAGACGGATTTTGTTGTTTTCTGTTATTGGCCTTTATTCTAATTATTCCCAGGCGATTTTATTCAGTTTAAAAAAATATCTTTGACAGAACGAGTCAAATCTGATCTCTGTTAACCTCTTCACAACGATGACGATTTGTTTACATATGATTACCTTCAGACGATTTTATTCGGAGTGCGATGGACCTTTCGGACAGAAGGAATTAACCAGTTCAGTACGATGAGGTATTTTGTAATTTTCCTTGCTGTAACCGGACAATTTTCTTCAGCTCAGGAGGATTTCTTATAGTGAAGGGGTTAGAATAATCTCCATTACCCTCAAGTCACCTTTGTAAAGCTGAATAAAAATGCAGAGGACAAAATTAGAGACGTCTTAGGCTGAAGGGGATAAAACAGGGATAGTAAGGGCGTGAGGAAGTCCCGCCATCAAAGGATAAAATAGTATTCATTTTGTATTCACAGATGTTCTTCTTGACCGCGGTGTTGAATGCGCTTTGTAACGTGGCATGCAGGCTAACCCCATTTAATGTTCGCAAATATTTCATAACAGCAAAACAGTAATTGGATTCGTCACTCTGCCCAACACGCTTTATAACGTGGCACGCAGGCTGACAACAGCTACACCTCATGCTGTTTAGTAAAAAACAATCAGAAACTCGAGGTCTAAATAAACCTTCACTCTCTCTCCACCTTTTACCCTTTCAATACGGTTATGTCTTTTTGCCTTCTATTCTTACTACCTAAAGACGACCTCAGGCAACTCAGGAATGGCCTCTCGTAGTGAAGAGGTTAATGGCGGTGGTAAAAATACAACTGGGAATGCTGAAGGGTTGAAGGTCAGTTTACATCTTCTCTTGTAGCGTCAGAATTTATGGTGCGTGAGTTAAAAGATGACGGGGTTGTAAGTGGCTGTTGGACACGCCTTAATCACATAATGGTTCATCACTCCTGCTCACCGGGCCAAATATTATGGGCTTACGAATGCAACTCTCCCATTACTCATTACTTATTATCAAAGTGACGGTCCACTGTAATAGCTAGCGAATATTTTTAGCCCACTTTTTATGCTCACTTTTAGCTCGCTTTTTAGGTTAGGAAAAAAGAACCAAAGGGTAAGAGCCATCCACAGTTGTCCTTTCCAAGCTGATCATAAGAGAGTCAGCATCAATGTCTGATCAGTTCGAGAAGTTAGAACGTTTATAATCCTGGAGGTCACAGGCAGACGGGAAAAGACTGAGGAAAACAGTACTAAAGTTATCAATGTATGTACTGTACTGCATATGTAGAAGCGAGAACACTGGTTAACTCCTGGCGTAAGAGGGCTGGATAACACAGGGATGGCGGTGGAGTGAGGAATACATACAAAACTATGACAGTGACCGCTGAAATTAAGGGGTGGAGGCATATATTGCATCCACACTTCCTTTGTCAGTAAATTATGACCTTTGTGCTTGAGTTCTTCCATCCGATATGTATTTTATTTTACTCTATTAACCAACCACGCAAAATAATACACTAATGGGGAGAATTTTCGAAACAGAAGGAATTGATACTATTTTCTAACAATTAAACCAATCTGTCCATCATCATCATCATCTCACACACACACACACACACACACACACACACACACACACACACACTTCCTACCCCAACACCCTCACCCATCTTTCTCTACATTAAAATCCATCCAGCTCATAAAAAAATTCGCTTCTCCCCCCCCCCTTTTTTTTTTAACATTTTATGATAACCTCAATTACTTTTTCTCACGCGACGCCCTCACAAGGTCTGCCCGTATTTTCACATCCCACACACACACACACACACACACACGTGACCTATCTACAAGCACACAAGAAAAATAATATACTCGAAAACAAAAACAGAATTCACACACACACACACACACACACACACACACACTACTCCGAACCCCCCCCACACAATCACACACTTCCAACGCATCCACAATCCCGTTTTCTTTTTTAAGGGGAACATTTTAAGGTAAACTCCAGCAATTTTTCTCCGGCGACAACCCCACCAGTTCTGCTCACATTTTCACGTTTCCTCTCCTCCGTCCGCGCTCAAACTTTCGTCCGGCCATTTGTTATGTTTTTATTGGTGCCAAAAGTTACGTTATCCTGAAAAGTTATTGGATTTCTGTTCTATTCCTCTCGTTTCCTCTCTGCCGTCTTTCGTCTGTCACCCAGTTTTTTTTCTTTTTTTATCTTTTTCTGTGCCACTTCCTCATGATTTCTTCTTTCATGCTTTATCTATATTTCTTCTCTCTCTCTCTCTCTCTCTCTCTCTCTCTCTCTCTCTCTCTCTCTCTCTCTCTCTCTCTCTCTCTCTCTCATTTGGGGAGCTGAATAGATTTTAAGTCTCATGTACCCATATTCCAATACACCAACACACACAAAAATACAAACATAAATAAACAAGCTCCATACATACATTACCTACAAAAAATACATACATACATACACAAAAACACATACATACGCCTGTTTTAAGCATACAAGGATATATATAAACACATTCCTCACTCATACATCAAGGTACACAAGTCACATATTCAATTACGCAAAATGGTAACAACAAATATAGTGTAACATGAAAAATACAAACACTCGATCACACACACAAAAACAAACATATATAAAAGACACACTGCATAGAAATATACATACACAAACACGCAGATCAGCATAAACACACATAAATCATTTACAAACACATACTACATATACACAATTTTATGAGTAATTTAACCTTAGTATACGCGGGCTCCCACAAAGCGAGATCACACACACACACACACACACACACACACACACACACACGTTTATGAAAACAGACAGGAACAAAAACACGCATACCCGCAAGCACAGCTTTTACATAACCAGGATAACGCAAACACACACTTATCATACGTTTATACAAACATGAATGAACACACACACACACACACACACACACACACACACACAAAACCACACACTCACATCCGTCAACACTGTAAAGAACGGGGATTTAAGGGGGGAGAGAGAGAGAGAGAGAGAGAGAGAGTCACCCAGCGTTTGATGTTCAGAGCCAAGCGCAGAAAAAAACACCCGTGAAAAAGGGGAAAAAAAAAAAAACTCCCCCTTTACGGCACGGAATGTTTTTCTGGGCACGATCACGGAAGAGGAGGAAGAGAAAGGAAAAAAAGAAGAAGAAAAGAGGAGAAAAAAGAAAGGGAAGTGGAGCAGAAAGAACGAGGAGGAGGAGGAGGAGGAGGAGGAAGGAAAAAAACAGTGAAGGCAAGGAGAAAAAAGGAAGAGAAGTGGAGCAGAAAGAACGAGGAGGAGGAGGAGAAGAAATAAGCGAAGGCAAGAGGAAAAAGAGAAAGGGAAGGGAAGTAGGAAAAACGAGGAGGAGGAGGAGGAGGAGGAGGAGGAGGAGACACAAATATAAAAATACGAAGAGAAGATAAAAAAGGAAGTGTCGTGGAACAAAAATAATAAGAAGAAGAAAGAGGAGGAGGAGGAGGAGGAGAAGGATGAAATGGGGAAGAAGAAGGAGGAGGAGGAAGAGGAAAGGAGGAAAACAAAGGGAAGGAAAATGAAGTGAAAAAAAAGAGGAGGAGGAGGAAAACGATTATCAAAATGAGAACAAGAAGAAGAAGAAGACGTCAAAGAGGTGGGAGAAGACGAGAAGGAAAGGAAGAATGAGAAAGGCGAAAAAGAATTAAGTCAAACAGAAGGGAAAGGAAACGGCAGTGGAGTGAAATGGAGGAGGAGGAGGAATTAATGCAATGAGAGAGAGAGAGAGAGAGAGAGAGAGAGAGAGAGAGAGAGAGAGAGAGAGAGAGAGAGAGAGAGTTAAGTTATAGGCATAATACGAGGGACAAACAAAGTATGACGAATGGTGTTTGCCAGAGTTTTGAGAGCAAGTAGTGTGTGTGTGTGTGTGTGTGTGTGTGTGTGTGTGTGTGTGTGTGTGTGTGTGTGTGTGTGTGTGTGTGAGAGAGAGAGAGAGAGAGAGAGAGAGAGAGAGACCTTCAGCGTAGTAGTGACCTATTAACAAATCAACCTACTTCCGGTCACTTATTACTGCCCAGTTTTAAGGTCGATTTGTTGTTGTTGTTGTTGTTGTTCTGACCCGACGTTAGGCCTATCTGAAAGTGAACTGAACAAAAAAAAAATAGTGCACGTTCTCTTGCATCCAGCTTCATACATTCGTCATCCAATCATGTAAACCAAATCCATACGTTCATTAACTTTATCAAAATTAGTCTGTCCATTGGGTTTTTCTCTGAACGCCAAAAAAAAAAAAGAAAAAAAAAAAAAAAAGTGTTCTTGGACGATCATGCACATAGCCTTAATGAAAGATGTGTGCCAGAAAAATATATATATATACACACATACATATGAATCTTCCTTACATCATCATCCACATAAACCACATCAAATGCATACAGCGCGCATACACAGCAATCTCTCCTCCATCACCACTCACACATAAACAAAAAAATGCAAAATACACACACACACACACCAGCCTCTCTTCCATCACCGCGCACAAACACACACAATCAAAGCAAGCATTCTCGATCACAATGCTTCAGTCACGAATTCAAAAATATTCATGTTCACAGTCATATTAAATTATATGAACACACACACACACACACACACACACACACACACACACACACACACACACACACACACACACCTAGCACTTACACACCCTCAATCAAAAACATCATTAAACTGGATACAAATTTTTGCACACATTCATATGCTACATTTCGATGGCTTTATTGCACACATTGCCTAAATAACTTTAAGCAACATCATCCACACAGCTATTTGTAATCTATGAGAGAGAGAGAGAGAGAGAGAGAGAGAGAGTCACGCTCCCGCCCCCTGTCGAGTGAAATGTGAACTAATTCACACTACCTCCCCCCCCCCGTCTCTCTCTCTCTCTCTCTCTCTTTCTCTCTCTCTCTTCCACTTGTTTCTCCCTCCCTTTCTCCTTTTCCCTCTTTCTTTTTCTCTCTTTTTCCCCCTTTGCACCCCCGTCCACTAGATTATGCCGGTCCAGCCCTTTTCTCCTTTCCTCTCCCCTTTCCTCCCTTTCCCTCCTCCCCTCCCTTCTTCCTCTCCACCTCACCTCACTTTCCTCCCTCATCCCCTTTCACAATCCCTCTTTCCCTTCACCTTACCTCTCTATCCTCGCCTCTCATCTTCCCTCACTCACATCTCATCATTCCACATCTCCCCTCAACTCTTCTCCACATATCATCCTACTCATTTCACTCTACTCTCTCCTCTCCTCTCACCCCTCCAAATCTCTCATCACACTTCATCTTCACTACCTCACTTTTTCTCATCTCCACTCCTCCCCTCTTTCCCCTTTTCATTTCCCCTCCCCACCCCTCACTTGCTCTCCTCATTTCTACTGATCTCCCTAACCCACATTACCTTATCACCTCCTCATCTCACTTCTCCCCTCTCCTCATCCCCAATCCCATCCCTCTTCTCCACTACTCCTCTCCTTCCATCCCTACATCCTTCCCTTCCTCTCATCTTGCCTTCCTTGACCTCTCTCCTCTCCTCCCCACACCTCGCCTCCTCTCCCCTCTCCTCCCCTCCCCTCATACCGTTAGCTGCCCCAACCAATCCTCGTTGCCTCTGCTCACCATATCCTCCCCGCCTCCCAATCCCGGTGTTCATCGAGAATGGCAGAGAAACGAGTTACTCTAATATACACCACGAAGTTCCTGTGTGCACCATGTAGCTCCCATGTGTACCAAGTAGTCTGTGTGCATGAAATGGTTTATGTGTAATTAACAATTTACATGTATACCAGTGTTCGTGTGCATGCAATACCTACTGTGCACACCGAACAGTTCATGTGTGTGCTAAATAGTTTATGTGCACGAAGCAGTTCTTGTGTGCACAAACCGCTCCCTTTGTGTCTTGTTTTGTGTAATAAATTCTCTGTACGCATGAAACAGTTCCTGTGCCCACTAAAGTTTCTGTTCACCGGGACACACACACAAACACACACACATACACACAGCAAAAACAGCATAACAGAGTGAAGCACAAACTCCCCGCCCACCCCCCGTTCTCTCTCTCGTATATATATATATATATATATATATATATATATATATATATATATATATATATATATATATATATATAAAACGAAACCTCACACTCGTCAGCAATACTAGAATGTCACTACCAATCAGTAACACCCGGATTATACCCCTTCCCCCTCACACACAAACTGACAGCACCAGAAAACAGAGCGTGCTTACTGTTAGGCTATGATGGAAAGGGAACTGAAAGATATGTCTCCATGATTTTTGTTATCTTCTTTTCCTGATCAAACAGCAAAACAGTTCAAGTTCATGCTATGCAGTTTATGTAGTATTCCAGTAACAAAATTAAAATATTGTGTCCAGAAACAGGGAATACAATACCGTAACGCTTCTTGATATGTCATCCTATGCTTTAAAATGTACAGGCCGGCCACAGAGTACCGTTACCTCCTGGGTTAATTAAGCTGTTACGAAAATTCAGGACTATTGAGGATTTTAAGGTATTTCGTGTACTGATGCATATGAAAAATGCCCAAATCGGTACCGGTACAGCATCTTGCAATACGAAACATTCCCCTTTGGAGTAATGGACACAATGGCCATCGCGTATGCAGCACGGATGAATGTCAATGTTGGAGAATTTTTAATAACACTATACCGTAGTTCATTCACCTTTACTTGGCGGGGATTCTCGTCCTCTTGTAGCCTAATGCTCGTAGATCGATGCCAGAATGAGACAATACTACGGCTCTACATCCCTTCCATAGCACTTCTTCATGACCAGCAGCATACCCTAGTTTTAATCTCGCAACAGCTCAGCATTCAGGAAGGGGAGACACTAATTTTACGCCTAGTGATCAGAGTGTTAAACAATTCACGGTATATTAAACACAGGTTGTTGGTCTGTCTATTGGTTACCTCATCTGACCTGGCTTGCCCTTATGCGACCTGATCTAACTTTGCATAACTTTCCCTAACCTAACTTGCTTTGTTTATTTGCTTACCCTTCCAGTAACAAGTCTGGTTCTTTTGCTAGTTTGCACGTCAATTTTGTGGGTACGTTTCATCCATGTTTGTTTGCTTGTTAACCTTCCAGCCACTTGTTTGTTTACTGATCATTCCAGCTGTCTTTGCTTGTTTGTTATCCTCATAGCCGTATGGTTGTTTATTTGTTTTCCCTTCCATCCGTATTTTTGTTTATTTTTCCTGCCATTTGTTTGTTTGTTTACTCCTCCGCATCGTTTGTTTACTCCTTTCAGCTGTGTACTTGCTTGCTTGTATACCCCTTCCAGGCGTGCTTGTTTCATGACAAATACAGCCTCTCTAATTGGGTAGTTAAGAAGCAGTCGTTAACCCCCTCCCTTCTCTTTCTCCCTCCCCCCTTCTCTCTCAGTCTATCTATTTGTCTATCTATCAATCTACATTTATCTATTGCACTGCTTTTTCTCTAACAGTGTAAGAAAAGGAAAAGCACACACACACACACACACACACACACACACACACACACACATATTGTACGTCGGCTGATGGATAGGTATCTTCAAAGTTGCACACAGGAAATTCACAAGCACAAAGAAGTGGAAAATTAAAGAGAGTTGTCAATGCTAACAGAAGCCTAAATGATTATATGTTTATTAAGAGAAAGATGCTTGGGTGTTTCAACGATGAGTGGGTCGAGAGAATTGTTACACTAAATGACTGTGGTTTAAAAGGGAGGAATAAGACCATGGTGGGATAAACGTGAAAGGGTTCTCAATATGAAAGAATTAATACGGAAAACTAAAAATCAAAGAACACTGATGGTAAACTGAAAAAAAGGGATAACTGAAAATCAAAGGAAAAAAGAAGTACACTGAAAATCAAAGAATGAAAATGGAAAACTGAACCCCAAAATAATAGTAGCAGTAGAAGAATATGTGCAAAGCTGGAGGAGTTTGGGTCACTGAACTACGAACAGATGGATTTTAAACATTCGTGAAGAACATTAACAGTCCTTGATTAAGTGTGTGTGTGTGTGTGTGTGTGTGTGTGTGTGTGTGTGTGTGTGTGTGTGTGTGTGTGTGTGTGTGTGTGTGTGTGTGTGTGTGTGTGTGTGTGTGTGTGTGTGTCGAGAGGATGCTAACTCAAGAGGAAGGAACAGCATGATGGACTGTGGAAGCAGAAAGATCAGTGAAGGACGTATTAAAAAAAAAAAAAAAAAAAAAAAACCATGGAGCGAATGAGAGAAAAGATTTTAGGTGAAAGAAATAAAAAATATGTTTTGAGAAAGAAGTATGTGAATAATGAAGTTAGGCGGAAGAACGAGGTAATGAACAATAGAGTAGCAAAATTAACTCACATCTTTATGAGAATTAATAGTTTTGGAAAGAGGTGCGAACATGTAGCAAAAAATATGGAATATATATGAAAATCGAAGGGAAAAAGATGGATGAATGATGACAAACTGAATCGAAATACGGAGTAAACGGAAAATACTGGCCTGACAAAAAAGAAAATGATGAATGGGAATGCCGAGAGCGGAAAGGTGGTAAATAGGATTGCGTTGGGTGATAGGCAGGAAAGGATTCTGGCGCCCGGGAATTTGTCAGTGGCAGAGGAGAGGAATGTTGTGTTGAAGTGCGGGTAGACAGGAGTTTTAACGATATATATATAAAGTGAGATGAAATTATAAAATGCAGCAAATAAGTGCAATGACCTGTTCGTGCTAATTATCTCAAAAAGCTTGGATGAGTCGAGCTGTACCTAAGGAGTGACAGAAGGCTGTAATATAAGTGACCTAAGCGAGTGACAAAAAAATTATGGGACAAGTCTTCTGAATATTGTGTGTAATGCATATGGAAATCTAATGATGGCAAAGGTGTGTTGAGGAATGGGTAAAATGGGGTCAGTATATACATGGGCTCGCCGACAATGGACGAGGCTTGGAAGGTCAAAAAGAAGGTGAAAAGATAATGTAGTTGCATGTATGAATAAGTGAGACAGGAAGAGCGAGAATGCATAAGAACAGACCACGATTAGAAACACCTGGTGGAGTATGTATTAACGAAGGCAAATAATTAATGAATCAGCCATGTATAAAAATGGACATGACAAAGGCTGCACGTTATTTTTAACACGATACTCAAGAAATTTTCCGGGAATCGTCTGGCCTGTGAGAGTGAGCCGAGAAATTTGGACTGGTAAAGGAGTGAATATGTAGCCCACTATACTTAGCACACACACTCTCTCTCTCTCTCACTCTCTCTCTCTCTCTCTCTCTCTCTCTCTCTCTCTCTCTTTCTTATTCTTGTTTGTCGATCCCTTCCTCCCCATTTGTGACTGACGACGATGATGATGATGATGATAATGAAAAGGAAACATAATGTACGAAAACACACACACACACACACACACACACACACACACACACACACACACTTTCACCCGTCCTGTCGTTATGTATTGCACAGAATTTTTCTAATAACGGTGTTGGGCTGAAATATTAACAAAACATTACTTACACATCGCAATAAAAATGAGCAAATCTGTCCTGTTCCCATTATGCTGTTTGCTCTCTGCCTCTTTAATTTCTCTCTCTCTCTCTCTCTCTCTCTCTCTCTCTCTCTCTCTCTCTCTCTCTCTCTCTCCCTCCATAAAACTTTCATCTCTTTCTTTACGTCAATCTCACTCGCTCCATTTTACTGCTAATTCTTTTCCCTGTCTCCCTCCCTCTTTTTCTTTCTCTCTCTCTCTCTCTCCCTTCCCAACTTCCCCACTCTCATTTTCTCTCATTCACCTTAACTGCTTTCGTCTCGGTCAAGCTCGCTCTCTCTCTCTCTCTCTCTCTCTCTCTCTCTCTCTCACACACACACACACACACACACACACACACACACACACACACACACAATCACTTAACTGCTTCTGTCTTGGTCAAACTCACCTTCCCTCCTCTCTCTCTCTCAGGACAACATAACCCCTTTAATGCCGAGTTTATTTTCCCAACCGTAAACGAAATTCAATACGCAGCAGGAATCACCTTTGACAATCAGCTTAAGAATGATCTCCCTTAACCCTTTCACTGCGAGGAGGCGTCTTGATCCAATCCACGAAAGATTATATTCACATTCAGCAAGGAACACAGTATTACAGGTATACGGCAGATCTGAAATATCTTACCTCTCGGCATTCACTACTAACTTGACTTCCTTCTTCATCAGTTTTTGCTTTGACCTCTCCCATTACTTTACCCAGGTACATATTGAACAACCGTGGGGATATCATACACCTTTGGCTCGTAATCTCGGCGAAGCTCCCCAACACCTTTTCCTTACCGATTTATTTTTGGATACGGCTGGTCAATATCGTTTTCTAAGCCATTTGTGTAATGTGATAGTAGAATTATTTAAGTAACAAAGGAGAGGACGATAAGGTGTAATAAGCAAAATAAGTCGCTTAGGAAAAGGTATTAGGGAGCTTCCTTAACTGACGAGAATACGGATCCTTGTCTCACTCCAATACTGATACTGTTCCACGTCTACTTTTATTAATACAGAGGCCATAATTTTACTCCTTAAATACAGAATGGAACAATATTATTTCCACATCATACCGCAATTACATTTTCCATTTCTGTATATTAGATCGTCAACACTCGCTGCCTTCCTTATTCTTTGGCCACTACACGGCATCCACCACTACTGCCAAATTTACGAGCACCAGATTATATTACTGCGAACCACCTGACGCACATCTCTTTACCACCTCTCTAATGACGGTAGTTCCATTTATCGTTCTTCGAAATGGTCTTTACGTCTTCTCCTTATTCTATTTCCATTTGCTTTCATTCTTCCATTTTCATAACTTACAACAGGTGTTCATTCTTTTTTTTTTTTTCAGGTTTATTCAGGCACTATCGCACATTCTTCCAAAACGCTTCTTCTCTCAGCGAAATCAGTATTCATTTTTCTTGCACATTCCTCCTTATCTCCATCCTCCTCCTCCTCACCAATCTCTTTCAATATTTCTTACTTTCAACATAGTCCATTTTTCTTTCACCTGCAATCTTTCCTTGCCTCCCCTCCACCCACATCTTTCCTTTCTCTTCCACTGCTCTTTCTTCTTCCACATACCGATACGCGCTGTTTCTTTTGCAATCAACTGACACCCTTGCAACACCACACACACTTTTATCCTTCTTACCAAACTGTTGCACGTTTTTCATAAAGCTTTTAAACCAATTCACTCCCAGTTCATCCATCTTACTCCATCCTCCATTCTCTGCTCTCATTTATCGGCTGTTGACTATATTTTCGTGCTATTCTCCACTTTTATTGTCATTCTGAGAGACGTACCATCCTTGTTTTTCCATACTCATAATTCTGCATATGCTCACACAATCTTCCGCATCGCTCTCTCTCCATCCATGCTACCAATGAAACACAGAAGCATAATATTTCTCTAAAGCACCTAATCGGTCAGACATCTATCAACATTCACACAAGTCTCTCTGTTCTTTGAGTCTACAGTATATGTCACCTCTTCCTCTCCTAAAACATCCTTCAGCCGGCGTCCATCATCACCATCGCTGTCTCCTGATGCACCACAACAACCCATTACATCTATTACAGTATCCCAACATTACTTCACCCCTTCTGCCCGAGAACGTCCTCATTTTTGCCATATTCCTCCTGACGAACTAAACTCAGCTCGGGTTACGCTTTCCTTCACCAATCCCTCCACTACACGGGTCCGCCAAAGCTGCATAAAATCGTCTGGAGATAGCAAGAACAAAAGGGGAAAAAAAAAAAAGTCACTGCACAGGGAGAGGGTTGATAAGCATTACAATATATTACTGTATGTTTTTATTATACATCCTTCAGTATCAGGACGTCTACTGTATTTTATTCTGCTACATCCAAATGATTTTATTCTATTTAGGTAAAGATTTATGTAGGCTTCAACCTCCTTTACTCGCAAAGCTCATGTGGGAATTGAAGCAAGATATAAATATTACATCCTCGAGCAGAAAGGGCTAATAATGACGAAAGCACACACACACACACACACACACACACACACACACACACACACACACACACACTTTTTTTTTTTTTTTGCTGCAAGTTTTACACCCCAAGTTTTTAATAATGGTGTCAGGCTGAATTATTAATAGATTATTATTTACACGCGACGGCAAAAACAAGCAAACCTGAGCTCTTTCCATTAGTCTGTTTGTTTTTCTGACATTTCAACATTTATTCCATTTCTCTTTCTTCGTGGGTCTGTATTTATATGCCAATTCATCTATCTATCTATCTATCTATCTATCTCTTATGTGTCCATCTTCCTATCTTGCCCTAACTATCGAACTATCTGTTTCTTTTATTTCCTCTTCCCTTTACGTCAATCTCTCTTGCTCCATTTCCACAGTTTATTGCTAATTCTCTCTCTCTCTCTCTCTCTCTCTCTCTCTAAACGTCCTCACTCTCATCTCCCTCTCATTTTCTTTCAATCACTTTAACTGCTTCCGTCTCAGTTACACTCAGCCTCTCTCTCTCTCTCTCTCTCTCTCTCTCTCTCTCTCTCTCTCTCTCTCTCTCTAACTTAACTCCTTCACGACGATCTGGCCAAGGTGTCTCTCCCAGGTGAAGAAATTAAGAGGCAAGAACACAAAAGACGTCATCGTACTGAAGAGGTTATGCCCTTCACTCCCCCTATGGTGTATTTTTTATTCTTGCAAGATCTAGACAATTCTGTTTATGAGAAGTTATTCGTTGTTGCAGTTTGGAGTTTGATTATAACTCTTCCGCTACTGTGCTTTTATACCCTCTAACTTCGTCTAAAAATGCCGTCTCCCCATCCTGAAAGCTGAGTTGTAATAGCAGATTAGCGCTAGAATATAATCCTAGTCACGAAGAAGTGCTATGGAGAGATGTAGAGCCTCAGTATTGTCTTTTTTCCCATTTAAGTTAATTGAAAGAGGTTGCAGAAAGACGAAAAATCCCGGCCAAGTTTAGGTGAAAGAACTATAGCCGTCTCCCCAAAGCTTAAGAAAATCGTCTGGTGATTGCAACGGTAACCTGTGCAAAAATGTCCCAGGATTCAAGAGTCAGCGGAGGATTTCAAAATGAGGGAATCTTTCTTCAGCTGAACCAAATCGCACGGGACTGGAGAAATACACCAACCCGTCATCATCATTAAGGGTATTATTATCTTCACTACGAGAATGTTTCAATATATTCTAGGGCTTCCTTTTAATCCATACGGCTTAGTTCTGACCAAATATCAAGAGACGGTGACACTGCATTTACATACTTGTTTTTGTGATACAGATGAAAATAATGTAGAAAAAGCCCAGGACTACAACTAATACACTGATAATCCCCTGACTACGACAGTTTACTCCTACCAATCCTACAAAACTTCCCTCGGTCATGTTAGTCACCTGATATGTTGCGTCTACGTATCTTTCTGTGCTGCTAATGGCCGGAGAGTCTGCAAAACATCGGGAGGGAAAGGGCAGAGGAGGAAAAGAAGAGGAAGGTGAGAGAGGTAAGAAGGGAACGAGTTGGATGGGGGGGGGGGTTTGAGAGCGAACTTCTGTAATTAGAGTGCAATTATTTCTATCGACTCATTCAGGGAGCAGTGTTGCACTTTAGCTTTTTATTCCGGAAAACAAAGGATATTCTTTTTTCTTCTGCCACGAAAACCTCTATTTGTCAAATCCCCCCCCCTCTCTCTCTCTCTCTCTCTCTCTCTCTCTCCCTCTCTCTCTCTCTCTCTCTCTCTCTCTCTATATATATATATATATATATATATATATATATATATATATATATATATATACATCTTTCTCTCTCTCTCTCGGTTTCACCTCTTTACTCAATAATCCTCACCTCTCTTTCCTTTCACCCTTTAGTCCCTCACCGTCTTACTTTTCACTCTCTTTTTCATTCTGTTACTCGATCCCTTGCTCTCTCTCTCTCTCTCTCTCTCTCTCTCTCTACTCTCTCTCTCTCTCCCCATAAGAAGGAAACGTGCTGGAGAAACTAGTCAAGGCGGGAAAGGTCAGGAGTGGCAAGGGGTGACAGAAGGGGAAATTTTGGCTCTTTCCTCTCGGTGGTGTGTGTGTGTGTGTGTGTGTGTGTGTGTGTGTGTGTGTGTGTGTGTGTGTGTGTGTGTGTGTGTGTGTGTGTGTGTGTGTGTGTGTGTGTGTGTGTGTCACAATAATACACAGACCCCACAGAACTTACAATCCTCTTTACTTAATCCTCCATTAGTATTATTATGCATTATTATAATGATATAAACTCCTCTCTACACAAAGAAGTTAAAACAAAATGAGAATATGATAGAAAATCAAGGTGCTCTTCCCACCCTCCAGTTCTTCCGGTAACCGGTGCACTTAGTAAAATCTCTTAAAGGGATGTTCTGAAGGAATGGTAGAGCAGTAGTAGTAAAGATAAAGACATTATTTATTTCCTGAGGTAATAAAAAAGGGGTTATACTCCACAACGTGCGCCCTTAAATAATACACTTTTACATATATACACGGCGGTAAGACAAGGAGATTCACACACACACACACACACACACACACACACACACACACACACACACACACACACACACACATAATAAAGCAAGTCAAAATGGGTGCAAGGTGGCATGAATGTTAAATGGAGAAAAAAAAAAAAAAAGAGAAAACGGCAAGTGGTTTGAAAACGTGAGGGAAACGGAGAAGGTCATGAGTCAGTAAGAGAGAGAGAGAGAGAGAGAGAGAGAGAGAGAGAGAGAGAGAGAGATTTTTTACCAACGAACATCCTTGACTTCCCTGCTGGCGGACCACACGAAAAAATACGCAAATTTTCTCTCTCAGTTTCAATTTCTTACTCAAATTTCACTAGATATAAAGACAGACAGACAGACACAGACAGACAGATAAACAGATCCAACTCCCACATGTACTGTATAAAAAAAAAAATAAGAGACACATCAGACGTGGACTCTCTATCATCCACCAACCTTAAAAGAGAAAGCGAGATCAATCCAAGGCCGAGCAAGACCCAAATAACCTATCAATACCTCGCTAAAAACAGTCATGAATATTACCGAAGACCCATAGACATAACATTAATACACTCCGGCTATTACCATCACACCAGTCCCCAATAAAACACACCCGGCATGTGTTCAGTAAAAAAGGGAACACAATTTACGTCCAGAACTGAATTTTTCATTTATACCTGCCCTGCTGCCCATTTCACGGTGCTCATGAAATTACATGTTAAAGGAACCTGTCATTCTTGCGTCATTCATTTTTTTTTCCTTTCGTCATCTCGCATTCAGTCTTCTGTCAAGGTTACCCAGTTCCAGCGCCTGTTATTCACCATTTCACTGACTGCTCTTATACATCCATATCTCTTTGCACATTCACTAAGTCTTATTCAGTTATTACAGCATTTCAAATTTTCGTGACACACACACACACACACACACACACACACACACACACACACACACACACACAAACACACACACACACACACACACAAAAGCCTGTCAATACAAAACCTTAAAATATCATTACTCTTCCACTTACATTTTCACTGCTCTTCTTACAAACACTCCTAATACAGAAATACACAAGCATTCCCGCAAAACATCCCAGCCTTCAAATTCTCACAATCGCCTTCCGCAACCGCACCGAACCCATCCTGTTGTCACCGCTGTGGAAAATTACAAACGAGAAATTTTACGCGGTATTTCAACACCAATGTTTTTCTCGTTTTCTGTTGCTTGGGAGAGCTGAGTCGAGGATCATAACACCGTACAAAAGTAATAAATAATACCAACGACAAAAGCTAACAGGGAAGAGCGTGTTTCACCATATATTTCTTGATGGCTGAGCAAGAAAGAAAGATGTTCAGGTTGGGTAATATTCAAAGGGGTGGCGTTCATCCACCCTGCCCATCCACAACTGCCTCTGCCTGGTATCTGTTTAGAGGGACGGGCATCATACGATAAGATATACAGACCTCTCTTTAAATCCCGCTGTGTACTCTCCCAACATTAAGTACGAGTGAACTGTAAAAAAAAAAAATAAATAATAAATAAAAAGTAAAGTGAGAACATGGCCACTTTCAGATGACCATATTTCAGGTAAAGTGGTCGGTGGGGTGCCTAACATATTGGAATCTGGTCCCACACCCTGGAAAAATGCTGCCAACGTTCAAAAAGGCTGAATCCGCAGACTGACAGTGTGGTTAAAACTCTTCTCTCTCTCTCTCTCTCTCTCTCTCTCTCTCTCTCTCTCTCTCTCTCTCACTTACCAACAGCACTCAGTTCAAAGCAGGCTAAATTTAACCAAGCAAGAGTTCAACGCGACGTAATGAAGCCTTCCTTGAACTATCGGGAGTGTGTTAGTACAGGCACACGGCAACCCACTTCATCTACTGTATGTGGCGCCCAAAGGAGGAAGAAAAGCAACCTCTCTGGCTCACATTCGGTCTCTCATCCGTCATAAATAACAGT